>NW_001889899.1:1281-141005 GCF_000143565.1 Laccaria bicolor S238N-H82
AGATGGATCAAAATGGCTACTGTGAGCACCCCTATTTTACGTCACGTCTTCTACTTCTGCTCCGACATTATGACGACTCAAAATATACCCAGCATCTAGGGACAACAAGGCATATGAGCATTGTACACCGGCAATAACAATTGAAGTTCGACGTGTTGCGACGGATAAGAAAACAACATAATTGAAGGTCAAGAACACTGAGCACGCCGCAGGTATAAGACATCAATGCCGGAATAACAAGACATATGAAGAAAAGAAGAAGCTCACGACAGCGTCCGCATGCAAGCGCAAACCAGACCGATCAGTCTCGCATAGGTGCCCAAGGCTGGAGAACAAGGACGTTGGCGGGATTCATCTCCCGCGAAGGTATTGCAAGAAAGCAATCTTCATGTCCGCATTGCATGATACGGAGGGTGGTGCCTTGCGGGATAATATAGGTCTCCCAATTCAAATCAGGTTTGAACTTGCCCTTGTTAATGTCCAGATTGAAGAAGGGGGTCGCTAGGAACCCTACCGACACCTCGATGGACCGAACGGGAGCAGGCATGCCCAGTCCGGAGGGCATAGACCAGATCTCGATGTCCTCGGGTGTGCAAATGTATTGGCCTTGACCATTCACAAAATCAAAAGCATAGCAATCGTTATGATCACCAGGCCAAACCCGGATCGAGAGGTTGGGCCCTAGTCACGTGGCAGTCACCTCTTCTCCGGGCTTGGGTTTACGCTAGAGGAATTTCTTATGAGAAAATATTATTGATTTCTAGATCACTGAAGTGACTCACACCGATGGCACCAAATTCCACTCCATCTGGAGGCGCGTTCAACCGATTGAGCCTCTCTTTGGCTTCAGCCTCACCCATCTCATTTGACCACACGGCACGCTCGAGACTACCATGCAGTGCGACAAGCATTTCCACAACCTCATCCCACGTCATATCATAGCCCTTCATTAGCTGGCGCACGTACGACACTACCTGGCCGTCGTCTACTTTTGGAACTGGGGGAAGATCAGTAGACGGCCGTGGCTCATAAATTGCAGTAGTAATAGTGTGAGGGATTTTTTTTCGAGACTTGCGCTTTCCAGGATGGGATGAATCTCTCTTGGAAGCCGGGACATATGCGGGATTGGGGATTTGGATATAGCGAACCTCTGGCATTTCGGGTAGTGCGGCAATGGTGCGATGGTCCTTTCTTCCAGAGTCGCCTGCTCCTGAAAAGGAACCAGTTTCACTAGAGAACGTAGAGGGTGCAGCGAGGTTGTAGCTCATGTTGTGAATTGGTAGCAGATGAAATCTTTGAGACCTGATGAGACCCCTCGTCGGGCAGGGCTAAAAACAGACATGATGCGTGACGCACATGGATGATCATTTACACCAAGCAACAATAATATTGACAAAGCTCTAAGGCGACTCTCAATCGGAACGTTTCCGTATCCACAACCGAGGCCCCTGCATCCACCACGACTTCAGCAAAGGACGGATTGAGCCATGATATCGTCGCCCCTGCGCGGGACACGGCATGTAATGAAGCTCCCAAGGATCAAAGCATTGCAAGACGATTAGTACCTGATTTCTCGCCCTCGGCCCCAAGCTTAATGCTGAAGTTCAAATTTGAGCTCGATGATTGCCAAGATCCGTGAAGAATAAAGGAGAAATTGAGACCGGGAAACTGGCTGTGAAATGATTGATGGTGATGGAAAGGGAAATGGACAATTACAAGGGGAAAGGCAGTGGAAAAAGAGGGAGGAGACGCCCACTGCCAAATGGACAGCTCTTTGAGCGGAGGTAGAGGAGAAACCCCGCTGAGATGTTTCGAGGGGTTTCCCAATTTTTGTCATGCATTGAGTCGCTTTCCACATATACACAGAGATATATCAAGTACCCACATCACATCTAGACCGTATAGATAAATTCCTCTCCACTCATCAGGCATATAAAATTTTTAGCTGCAGCAGAAACCCATGTTCACCACCAACAAACGACGCTGAGCGTGCATCTCCGAAAATTGACCTTCAAACAAAGACACAAGCTCCGGAATGCGGGATTCGTAATGCGACCAAATCGATATCGTTAATCGACAGGACATCGGCGCCAACGCCTGAGCTAGCTGGGTCCACGCTCCTAGCCCGTCAAGTGAGCAGCGCGGATGATGCATGAAAACGACGAGCTGGAGAATCAAATGAAATTCGAGACTGGTGGGGTATGATCCTGCGTTTGGTATCATTTTCAAAAGGAAGGGAAGTGGGTCTGGTTCGATAAAGCCGTCGCTGTTAAACCAAATGGTGAACCGTCTACTGACGGTTCGTAACATGGGATAACGTTGTGATTCAAAGTTGGGAAAGTCGGCTACTTAGTCGGAACCAATCAGAAGGGAGTACGACTTTGATTGGCATGTGGAACTAACCTTCCAGGTTACAGTGGATCCATAGATATTTGAGTGTCCCAGCAACCTGGCTCAATAGTCTTCGGATTTTTGTGAGGTGAACCTCGCTTCGGATGTTGAATCGGACTGAGATACGCAGAGACTGAAGCTCGCTCAGGTCGAAGGGTGGATTGTCAGACACAAGGTGGTCGATTGTGGAGAGTGAATCTTTGGTAAGTTGAAGTGTGATATTGAGTGACTGAAGGGTTGGTGTCTTGACGGGGGCAGTTTCAGAAGCCTGTGCGTCGTTCCACGATACAGATGAGAGGGAAAGGTGGCGAATAGATGAGTCGAGAAAAGGCGCCGTTGGCATATCCGTGATGTATGTGAGGCAGACCCTTGTAAGGGGTTGCTCTCGAATTACTTTCATAATCGAGATTCGCAATTCGTTAAGCAGACTTTTCCAAGATATCTGTGCCCTTGGAGATCCGAGTATACGCAGGTCACGTAGACACGTAAAGTTTCGAAGTGCAGCCGCGCAAGCCATCAAGGACACGAATGGCTGAGGCAAGTAATACGGCGCGCCTACGATCTTGATGTTGAGGCGAACCACATACGACGCGAGGCGCGGCGACTCCGTGAAAGGCATCTCGTAGAGTCGGGGGATGGGGTCGAAGCGCGGTTCTGCCCGGTGTGCTGCCATGTCCCAGGTGATCTGGAAGAAGAGGGCTTTTTGACATACAGGCTGCAGGCGGCGACATGCGAGGGCACAAGCGCTAAGTGCTCGGTGATCGTCCCAAAGATGTCCAAAAATGTCGGTTAGTAGCTCTGTTGGGAGGTGAAGCAAGGACATTCCTCGACTGAAACTGGCAAACTTGAAAAAGCAACGCCAAGACAATTCATCAAAATTCAGCGCTCGGGAACCGCCATCAAAATGCCATCCGGACCCGTCTTCCGCAATAGTGACATTTCGACTCATCCCACCTCGTTACATGTCACTTTCCCTCTTTTTAAAGGTGCATCGCCAGCTTCCTATCTCCAGAACCATTTTCCGTTGCATCTCCACCTCACAAATGTCATCCAGCAACCCAGCACCGCGTCCAAACACCACGACCAACACCAAACCCTCCTCTAAAAAACCATCGAACAAAAACGCCTCCAACAACCAATCGAAAATGGGGAAGAAGAAGTCAAACACACCCGGGGAAGAACACCTCCTCCTGCCCACGCCTCCGTCTTCTTTAGGCATCGTCGACACGCACACACATCTCGCGAGTACCTATTCTTTCTACCGTCAAAGGTACAAGGAGGGGAAATACGACAATGTGTTTGATTTCATCAAGGCGATGTACGAAGGCCGGAACGTGGAGGCTATCGTGGACGTGTGGTGTGATGCGCCTGTACAAAAGTCGTGGAAGACGTTTGCAGATTCGGCGCTGACGCCTGAAGATCGACAGTCTCGTTGGGGAGGGATAGAATATTGGTTTGCTTTGGGTGAGTTCGCTGCGTTTTACGCTTGTTGTGATGCTGATGCTGTATGTTCAAGGCGTTCATCCGTCAGTCGTATCTCCCTATCAATTCTGACGTAGAAGATAACTTTCGAAACCAGTCATGACGCCAAACACTACACCGACGCCGTAGAGAAAGACATGTATGTACCCTACCCATCTTAGTAGCTCCTCCATTCCTGACTTCCTCCCCTCGCAGATTAGAAGCAATGACTCACCCTCGATGCGTTGCCCTCGGTGAAATAGGGCTCGATTATCACTACGACAACTCACCCCGCGATGTGCAACGAAACGTATTCAGACGGCAGCTGAAACACGCTGTTAGGCTGGGGAAGCCGCTGGTTATACATACCCGGGAAGCTGAGGAAGATACGGAGAAAATATTGAAGGAGGAAGTGCCGAAAGATTACAAAGTTCGTTACCATTCCTTACCCCATCCCTTGTCCCTCGCTTACAAAACACGCAGATCCACGTCCACTGCTTCTCCGACTCCCCGGAATTTGCGGCCCGTCTCCTCGCCCACTTCCCCAATCTCTACATCGGTATAACAGGTAATGTAGCCTTTCCTTCTTCACCTCTCCCTCCTCCTCCTAACCCCTCTCTCTGTTCACAGGTGTAATAACATACAGCTCAAACACCAACACCTCCGCCGTCATCTCCCAAATGTCCTCCGCCTCCCCCTCAGAGCCTCTCCGAATTCTCCTAGAAACGGACGCACCCTTCATGACTCCCGGCAACCTCTACGCCTCCCTCCCGGCTTCCTTGAAAGGGAAGAAATTGCCGTTATCACATACGGCGATGATACCGTGGACGGCAGAGTTCGTGGCGGGTGTTGCGGGGGAGGGATGGGATGTTGACAAAGTTATGAGGGAGGGGAGGGATAATGCGCGGAAGATGTATGGGGTTTAGACGCGTATATGCATATGCCTGAGTCAGAGATTCGGCGTGGGATGGAGGATTGTTATACGTCTTTTACCCCATTGCATCAGATAGAGGGAAGAACAAATTCAAAGGGTTACTTGGATTATCAGCTTTCAGGATGAACATGAAGGTATTGCGAAACAGAGGCCCTAATGTATTGACACAAGAATACGATCGGTAATTGGGATTGTTCTGATGGATGATGGTAAATGGCATAATGGCATACTATCAACACGACGGGGCACGGTAAGGACAACTTCCAAATGGTAGAAACATGGAGGGTGGTGTAGAGAACTAGGGCAGGGGAGTGGAAACGCAAGCGTAACTTTACATTATCCCAACTTCGCTAAAAGGGCGAAGGCATCGAACAAGCCACCGGATAGACGTTTGAACTTTGAGCTCGATAGTGGCTGATGAAACAAGTGGCGTATTGCCAATACCGACGTCAGTGGTGGGTTCAAAACCACGATGTATGCGGCGTTGGCTTTCAGTGAAGAATGGAGTTATGCCACTCGCACTCCGTCAACTCCCGAACCTTGGCAAGTTGGAGGCGACTTGCGCAGAACTGCTGCAACTGCGTCAATAATACCCCACGAGAGGATCACTTCGCCTACTCACCATGGCATTCCGCTCGTTACATAGCGCTCCCGCCTGACGCTCGTGTCTGAAGCCGATGCATGCGACATCTTTTGTGAGACTAACGTGTCCTAGCATGCCAGGGATTTCCGGAGTGGTTGCAACACCGAATCGACCAATGTCCCCTGACTCCTCAGCCCATTCATGCGTCCACCAACTTTGCAAATACCCCATTATACCCAGCTCCACGAATCTCCTTGAGACACACTTCCCCTCCTTGAATCTCAGTGATGGCGAGGTCACTACTGACCCCTTGACGGATTGACGGGGTCAAGAGTCTAGACGGGGTCAGACCCTGGGTCAGGTTTCGTCAAAGGGTCAGTCCGTGACTACCTCGCTCACGTGAAGAGCGTAAATTGTATTAAATTGTGATATCTCCGAAAAATCATATTATAGTGGGGTACTGCAGTGGAGCACTAAGTTGTAGCTCCGGGTTGAGGGCAAGGGGATGAGCTTTAGTATTCTTCTTACTTTCCCCCCATGTCTCGTCAAAATCCTGTATGGGAACACTATCATAAAGGTGTAGAAAAGTACAAAACTAACAAGTCCAACTACGAGGTGTGGTGCAAGTTTTGCATTCGGAACAGAGTGCAACGGATTCTTCACGCGGAATTGGACGATGTCGCAAATGGACGACGTTTTAGCGCGCGGACTGAAGGGGAGATAGAAGAGACAGGTATGTGAGCAGGAAGCCAATCAAGTATTCCAGAAGTCACTCACATTCACGTTAATAGTCAAAACCTCTGAACGTGCCGCATGCGGAAAGGTTGAGGACATGTGGAAGCATCTTGCAAAGGACTGCGAGCATGTCAGTGCTGCAGTCAAGCAGAAGGCTACGCAAACCTTGGCCAGTTATGCGCAGAACCGAGCAACGAAGGCAGGCAACAAGGAAAATGAGCGCCCCACGGCACCTACACCGGCACAGCCAATAAGCAGCTCGAGAACCTCGAGTCTGGCCTCGATTGGCCTGACATCACCCATGCAAACCTTGCCGGCAAGCCTCCCCGCGATGCCATCTCCTCATGGTGCATTGAGCCTCACAAGTGAGAGGCCATCTCAGCGGCGAAGGACTGCTTTGCACTCGCCAGCGGAGGGAGACGTGTTCTACGAAGAGACGTCAGCGCCACCAGTCTGGCCAAGTGCTCAACAGGCAGAATGGATGGCAGACCTTTGCTTTCTGATGGTAACGTGCAATATCGCATGGTGGGTCGCAGAGCATCCGTACTGGCGCTACTTCTTCCAGAAATGGGTACCGGGCAGTTTGATGCCAGGTCGTAAGCAGTTGTCCGGTCGGATTCTTGACGAAGAGAGCGAGAAGATTGTGGAGAAGATCAAAACGACGGTGAAAGGGCAACATGGAACAGGGCAGTGTGATGGCTGGAAAAATATCGCTAAAACGTCGTTGATTGCATCCATGGTCAATGTGGAATACAAGGTGTGTCTCGTCATTCGTCAAGTATGAGCAGAGAAGGCTCTCGACTTACACAATTTCCTAGCCGTACATGCTCGGGCTTGCCGACATCTCATCTAAACCCAAAAATGCAGAAACACTACTGGATATCGTGTTGATAGAGATCCAGTACTGTCTCACCGTGCTTGGTATCATTCTCGTGGCCTGGTGTACGGATGCGAGCGGTGAATCCTTGAAGATGAGAAGGCTTTTGCGCGCGAAGTATCCTTGGATTGTAACGTTAGACTGTTGGGCTCATCAGGTGAATGGCTTTCTGTGCTGCGTGAAATGAAAGACTGACCTGCAAATACAAACAGATCAATCTCGTTGTCGGTGATTACTTCAAACTCAAGACACGGTTCATCAACGTTGTCAACAATGCGCTCGAGGTCGTCAAGTGGTTCAACAGTCACAGCCGTGCACTCGGAATACTGAAAGACAAACAACGCACCAAACTTCCCAAGGTCCTGGCCCTCATTCTTCCTGTGCTCACGCGCTGGACCTCCCATTATCTGTCCGTTCGCCGCCTCCTGGAGCTCGAATACTTCTTCCGCTTATTAGTCCTGGACCAGGAATCGCGTGCCGTCCTCATTCTGTGTGCGGGGGCCAAAGCCGAACAGAAGAGAAAGGCAGAGGAGATCATGAAAATCATCGAAGATAGCGGTTTCTGGAGTGATTTGAAGATGTGAGTCCAATTTGTTCAATGAGAATGCTTGCGTGAAACTTACAATAGATCTCAGCATCCGAAATCACCTTGAACCTCTTGCCATAGCCGCCAACGTCACGCAAAGCGATTTCGCACGCCTTGACGTTGTTCTCTTAACCCTTGCAAACTTGTTCTTCACCTTCTCAAATCCTGAAATCGAGGCAACAGTTCGCATCGGCATTCACGAGAGCCTGGAGAAGCGCTGGAAAAAGGCTGATCAACCCGTCTTCCTGCTTGCAGTCATTTTCAACCCATACATACGGACACGTTGCTTCCACCCCAACAGTCCCTTCAAGCTCATGCGAGGGCTTTGGCCACTTGTCAAGAAGACTTTCCGGCGGTTCTTCGATCAAGATCCTGATAGCGCATTCAGGCAGTCGTTTGCAAATTACATCGCCGGAGTGGGAAGCTGGTCGGACGAAGCCATGAGTCTGAGGGAGCTCAAAGAGCTGGCAACAGCTGAGGTGAGTGATCCATTGTTGGCATGCGAAAGGTTCTCATGTCCGTATCTACAGAAATCACATGTGAACCTCGTGAGCCTTTGGCGAGAACACGACACGGGACTCGACAACGGCCCAAATGGCATCGTCAAGCTCGCGATGCGGATTCTGAGCATCGTTGCAAACTCGGCTGGCACGGAACGGCTCTTCAGCAAATTCGGCATTGTTCACACCAAACATCGGAATCGCATGCACCATGAGCAGACACGCAAAATTGTGCTCGTGAAATCGGATGTTGAAGAACGCCACGGCCGCCCAGCGCAAACACGAAACAAACGCAAATTCCAAGACGACGAGTCCACGTCACCTCACGACGATCCGGATCCATTTTCATCATTGACCTCAAATTCTGTCACCACCCACTCCGACTCCACCACCACTGGTGAACCTGACCAGTCGACGGAAGAAGGTATCGACGAGGAGCCGATTCCTGAGTTCGTCGACCTTATTCAAGGTCTTGTCCAAGAGGTTGACGAGGTGGAAGCACACGGTGACGACGCGGATGAGGAGCCCGATCCAGTCCCAGTTGATGAGCCTCTCACCAGAGCAGAATCTCTCATGCTCAAGCATCTTTTTCACTACCCAACTCATTCTAACCAGTCTCCTGCCTCTTTAGCTTTCTTTCGGGAGTACTGGACACACGCCGAAACTAGTTTACAAGTCGAAGTCGAGTTCCACGACATCTTGCACGATAACCCTTAAATAACTTTTTTTGTACATACATATGTTAAATTAATTCAACCGGGCCTAATCTCCCGGTCACGCACTGACTCTGACGAAAAAGGGTCAGAAGGGTCTGACGGGGTCTGACGAAAACGTCTGACGGAGTCTGACCCCGTCATGCCCATCACTGGGAGCTTGAAGGTAATATGGTCCTGAGAGGTTATCAATCCAAACGGAAGGCTTATATAAAGCAGAGGAAGTCCAGGGTGTCTAGCGTGTCAATGAATTTATAGAGTTCTGAATAAAAAAGTGTTATGAATAAATATAAAGGGGTCCGACTCGGAGTCGAGTATCCACCGACACTTCTCTGGATGTGTGATGCCAAGGGGGCAACTGCTTCGATAAGCATCCCTCACACGGCGCTCCAGCCGCCACCTTCACCACCGGCGACAAAGGCCATTTCCTGCACTCTGATGACCTCCATACCGACGTTGGCGATATCGTCGCCCTCTTCGCATTGGAGGCCGCCCATGAAGGCGGTGTATCGAGGATCAGTAGCAGTTGGCGGTTATACAACGATTTAGCAGAGACAAGACCGGATTTAATCAAGACTTTGTCTAGACTCGTTGACAGTCTCCTTGGTGCGAAAAAGAGGGGGAAAAATGAGTGTGGATTGGTGGCTAATCCCATACACATTTTTTTTTCCGCCGCCAGAACGGCTGGTCTCGAGCCTAGACTTTGTCAGAGGACTGGCCTTTTGATGGGTACGCGCCCCTTTACCCCCCTCCTCCCTCTAATATCGTCTTCAAACATATACAGATTCAGCGGCGACCCTCCATACACGCTCCGCCCCCTCCTATTCCACCACGACTCCAAAATAATAATCCAATACGCACGAAGAAGCTTCACCGGCTTCCTCGGCCTCCCTCGATCGACCTCGATCCCCCCTTTAAGCGAAGACCAAGCCGAAGCTTGGCCGAAGTTCTCGATACTCTCCATTTCCTCGCGGAGAAATACAAACTGGGGCTCAATTTCCAGCGATATTCAGTACATCAATAATTTGAGTGTTTTTCACGCGAGGGATGGGTTTGTCGATACTCCTGAGAAGACGTGGGGACTTTTTCTTTCATTCTCTCATTTCGTGTACTAGTCATTTTCGTAGACGCCATCTCTTGCGCCTGTGGCTGCGGAACGAGGAATTGGCATGGAAGCTCCCTGAGAAGCTCGAGCCGATTTGGAAGAGGTTGTATTACTCCGCAACTTCCCCTGACGAGCACCGATTCCCTGTGGAGCCTGAGATTCGCGCGGCTTCAAAGGGATATGCAACGTAAATTGTATGTCTGTACACATAGTAAACTGTCATTTTATCACGAAGATCCATCTGATGCCTGCAGCCTTTCAATCTCTCGACAGATATTCGACCTTGCCCGTTCCTCCATCCCACTCCCCTCAAACGCATCACTGAAGTATATCCTCTCCCTCTGCAAAAAGTCGCGCAACACCTTCCTTCTCCCGAAACAATACGCCAACTCGGAGTAGTGGGCATACTCGTTCCGGATGGCTGCTGCATACGCATCGTATTGAGTTTCTTCCGCGGCTAAGATGGACATATCGATATCCAAGAAAAACTTGAGGTCTTCCAGTGCACCCGTGTCATGGAGAAGCGACGAAGTAGGTTGATGGTGGATAGTAGCGAGGATCATGGACGATACGGGGGATATATCCCTCTTGTCGAGTCCAGTGAGGGTCTCGGATACCGCTGGGTCAGAGGCATACTCCAAGAAAACATCGTTGGACTTTCGTTCGTTAAAGCCAACTTCTGTTGTTGTTGGATCATATACGATGCTATTCAAAAAGAAAAGAGTCACAAAATCAGAGGCAAAAAAACGAAAAAAAGAACAAAAACGCACTCATGGAACAATATAGCCAACTCTACGCATCTAGGGTTATCCAGTTCATCTCTGTGTTCGGATAGTAGCTGTAGGAGATCGTTGATGTGCGTGAGGGTATGATAATGTCTCGTAGGTTGGGAGTAAGCTGTTTTGATCTTGTCGAGCCAGGTTGGCGTGGATTTCAGTAGAGTAGAGTCATCGATGTGGTTCGGGGTGGTCATCCGAGTCGTGATGGTGCAACGGTCAACGTATCAAACATACATAATCCAGTGCGGACTTGGCGGCTATGATATATGACTCATGATGATGCAGGTACAACTTTATTGACGCGAAGTTGCCAAAAGAGCACTGCTTGCGGAGGTTAGAATGTTTCGTTTTATGTAGAGTCACAGGTGATAATCCAGGTATGATGGAGAAGCCTACGGGGCGAAGCCTACAAATCTCCTGTAATAAATGATGATTGAAGGATTCTGAACTTCGCACATGTGAGTCGCAATGCATACACCATTCAGAGGAAAATTTCGGAAAACACCTTGTCATAGACACTGGATTGTGTACACATTAGAGAGTAGAGAGCAGGAGAAATTTATCGTCAGAGACGTTTCCTAGTTACGCGAGAGGATAGGGGGGGGGGTCAACAGAACTCCGCCCACTCTATGACGTAGAAAACCCTAAAGTTGAATATTAATCTAGATAGTGACTCGATAGAAGCTCACGATTGGAGACACCTGTGAAGAGGAGTGGTGTAAGAACACCCTGAGCCAACGAGAAGACTGTTGGTTGGGAGACAGAGAAAAGACTTACAGCCTTTTTTCCCTCCAGAGTTGATTGCTACATAGCATGGTTGTTCTACAGTGTGCAGGTCTATCAGTGTGATACCCCGAGAGGCTCAATTAAAATGCGAAAGCCACCTGTCGTGTTATAACGTGTCTTTGCCAATATTCCATCTGTGTGAAAAATCTCCCCAGGCGTCAGTGAGAGCCAGTTAGGATCATCACTAGTCCACCCTAAAAGGTCATAATAATGAGGAAAATTTGAGCGAACAACGTACAGTCGACATTCTCACAATGCATAACGCCGGTCCCCAGCTTTTTCTATGCATTGTGAGGTTGTATGCAAGGTGAAGCGTGTCACAAAGTGTGACTATTCGTGACCTCTGCTAAAAATGTCACGCTTCCAAAATCATTATGTGTAGCAAGGCGAAAACTAGAGTATTTACATGGTATCGACATCCATGGGAGAGCAACTATTATTGAAAAAAGAGTCGAGAGATGTTTGTTGGAATGAATTTGCTTGAACGCCGCGAAGATGAGCCCTCAACTTGCGCAACTGTTGTTGCAAGAGCTTGGCAAAAGCAGTGTTGACACGCCACGAGCCTCGGAGTGGGTGACACTAGTGTTTGGAAGTTAGGTTAGTTAACCGGAAAATAACCGAGACTGGACCGAACCGTAACCGATCAGGACCGCAAAAATTACCTAACCAATCCTAACCGTAACCGCGGTCCGGTTAGTGGTTAGGTGTCATCCCAAAATATTCAAGACCAAACAAAAACCGGTTAGGACCGGTTATAACCGGTCTTTGTGTCCTAACGTTACACACAAATATTCCCCTGTTTAAACGCTTTCTAACGATCCAAAAATCATATTTTTTAGTGGAGAATTGACATATTTACGGTGAATTGAAATTTAAGTGACTATTTTCCTGTCGTCACATGTGTGATAATGTGACATTGATACAACAATGGCGATCCATGAGAAACGCTCGCAGGTCGGGTGTACTCGACCTGCGAGGTTGTTTATGAAAATCGTGCGAGGCGGTGTTTCACCTACACACGCCTCGCTGGTGCATGCAGCATAATGCTTGTATTAGAAATATAATATAGGTTTGTAATTATGTTAGTACAGAGAAATAACCGGTTAGGACCGGTCATGTAACCGACCGCTAACCGTTACTAACCGATTATATCGGTTAGTAGCAGTCCGGTTCGGTTATTTTGGGTTTCGTGGCACAAGGTAACCGGTCTCGGTCTCGGTTAGAGCCCTTGAGGGCTCAATAACCGGACCGGACCGGACTTTCAAACACTAGGTGACACACAGCTTCTCCAAACAGTATTCGTGGCACATAGGCAGATCAGGGTAGATTTTGGCCTCAAAAAAAAATCAGATACCATGACATGCACAAGAAAATACCTGGTGAATCTGTAGATTTGGTTGTGCATAATCACAAGATCCAGTATGCATTATTCAATACGATATTTCATGCATAAATCCCTGCGTACCGAGTCGGTCCCCAGAAAATCTCATGCATTGTGATATTTATGCATTATTACTATATGCATTGTGAGGATGTCGACTGTATATCATAATCACACACTCTGAGGGCACTTGCATCTAAACTTCTTTGCAAAAGTCCCAGGATTCGATGTTTGAGTTTCCTTGTACACAATGGCGATGGGTTGCTCTTCCGCATTACCTGGATAGGCGTCAGCAAAAAGGGCAATTATACCCTCATCCTTCATGGTAATTTCTCTGGTGTCATCCTCAAACACTTGAAGATCATGAGCCGAAACCCCTTCAGATTTAGTTATGCAAGACTTTAAAGAAGCGACGGTGTGAGGGGGTGGAATGGATAGGATCTCGATGCGGCCCAGTGAGGTATCATCTTCATTGAAGGACATTTTCGAGGTGACTTCACCGTTCTCGTCGTAAATGCGGTAATAAACTGAATGACCTCGATGAGCGCCGCTTTTAGTTCAAAAGATGAACACGCACCATAACGTGTTTGGCCTGTTCCCCAACCTCGCCCAATGCCCTTGTCTCGATTGACGCCGGACACCGCTTCCCACTTTCCTGGGGACTAACAACAAGAGCCACCGGATCAGATGTCGACAAACCTGGCCCCAATTCCCCTTGAAGAGAAAGACGAGTACCACCATCCACGGGTACGTTTTCCGAGAGAGATAAATACAAGGTGCAGCTTTCGGGCGCTGAAAAGCCTTCGATCTTGCAGAGATGTCTCTTCAGCGATGCGGCGGTACGCGGTGGTGGCACCGATCTAGGAATTATGCGGCTGATGAAAGGATTGTTGGAATAGATAGGATTGTTTGATTTGATTGGTTCCTCTTGGGTATACAGGCGGTAGTATACTGCGCTATGTAAGATGAACGAAGTTAGAAAAAGCAAGCGGATGATACCGTAGCGAGAGCTGGGCCCAGCCTGAGGGTGCTGCGTTCGAAATCAGGTAGGTCGCAAAAGTGGGTGGAAACTCACGGGTTCGGTTCCTCCACGACCATCTGATGCGTCCTGCACAGGGTTTCTTCCGTCGATCGACTGGCCAAGGTTTTGTCTTCCTTCACTGGTGGTCATTCTTGATTCACTGATTTTGTAGCGCTTGCTGCAACGAGCTCCACGTGATATTATTACTTGGGCCGGAACGGACCGGCAATGTCGGTTTACCCGTTTTGACTTTCAAAACTCTGAGAGAACAGGTGGGGTTAGCTGAAACCCAGTTATGCACAACATTTTGCGCAGCTTCATTAATTTGCTGGTATCATATTGCTCGGGTAGATAGGAGTATGTGGATCCGCATTCCCAGCGGACACAAAGGGATATTGCATAGTCGCATCTTTTAGGCGAGCGCATAACAAACGGCACAGACAGGATTAGGGTTCTATTCCAACAAAAAGAAACGTCCAAATGTTGTGCGGTCTATTTTTGGTCTATTTTGATATAAAATTTCAGGGATGTGATAGCCATACTCATAACTTTCGGACATGTATTACATATTGTTAATTTTACGGAACGGGAAGAGGACGCCAGATTGCAGTATGTGAGCCTAATTTCTATACGTGTTGACATATTTATTACTTCCCATGAAGATAGAAGACCTGAAATTATATCATAAAACTAAGTTCGTGCATGTGTGTCATAAAGTATACAGCAGACCTGCAGCTGCCAACCAGAGGAAATTTTAAAATAGTACAAGGTTGTCATAGACAGTGTCGATTGTGTACACATTAGAGAGCAAGAGAAATTTGTCGTTTCCTAGTCTACGTGAGAGAATATGGTGTGGATCAACAGAACTCCGCATGCACTATGAGGTAGAAAACCTTAAAGTTGAATATTAATCTAGTTAGTGAATAGAAGCTCACCATTGGAGACACCTGTGAAGAGGAGTGGTGTAAGAACACCTCGAGCCAACGAGAAGACTGTCGGTTGAGAGACAGAGAAAAGACTTACAGCCTTTTTTCCCTCCAGAGTTGATTGCTATATAGCATGGTTGTTCTACAGTGTGCAAGCCTATCAGTGTGATACCCTGAGTTCAATTTAAATGCGAAAGTCACCTATCGTCTTATAACACTTCTTTGTCAATATTCCATCTGTATGGAAAATCTCCCCAGGGCTCAGTGAGAGCCAGTTGGAATCATCACTAGTCCACCCTAAAAGGTCATAATAATGAGAAAAATGTCGAAGAGAAACGTATCATAATCACACACACTGAGAGAACTTGCATTTAAACTTCTTTAGAGTTTCCTTGTACACCATTGCTATGGGTTGCTCTTCCACATTACCTGGATAGGCGTCAGCAAGAAGGGCAATTACATCGTCATCCTTCATGGTAATTTCTCCGGTGTCATCCTCGAAGACTTGAAGGCCATGAGCCGAAACCCCTTCAGATTTAGATATGCAAGACTTTAAAGAAGCGACAGTGTGAGGGGGTGGAACAAATAGGGTCTCGATGCGTCCCAGCGAGGTATCATCTTTATTGAAAGACATTTTCGAGGTGACTTCACCGTTCTCGTCGTAAACGCGGTAATAAACTGAATGACCCAATGAGCGCCGCTTTTAGTTCGAAAGATGAACACGCACTATAACGTGTTTGAACCTGTTCCCCAACTTCATTTGATGCCCTTGTCCAGACTGACGCTGGGGACCACTTTCCACTTTCCTGGGGACTAACAACAAGAGCCACCGGATCAGAGGACGATAAGCCTGGCCCAAAGTCCGCTTGGAAGGAAAGACGACTACCACCGTCCACGGGCACGTTTTCCGACAGAGATAGAAACAAGGTGCAGTTTTCGGGCGCTGAGAAGCCTTCGATCTTGCAGAGATGTCTCTTCAGCGATGCGGCGGTACGGGGTGGTGGCACCGATCGAGGAATTATGCGACCGATGAAAGGATTGTCGGAATAGATAGCGTTGTTTGATTTGATTGGTCCATCTTGGGCGTATAGCCGATAGTATACTGTGCAATGTTAGATAAACGACGGGAGAAGCAAGAGGGTATCGTACCGTAGCGAGGACCAGGCCCAGGGTTCTACTCATTCGAAATCAGATAGGAGTCGCAGAAGTAGGTAGACACTCACGGGCTCGGTTCCTCCACGACCATCTGATGCATCCTGACCAGGGTTTCTTCCGTCAATCAATCGGCCAAGGTTTTGTCTTCCTTCGCTGGTGGTCATCCTTATCGACTGATCTGTCTAGCGCTCGCTAAGCCTCTCGTTGCCCCTTCAGCACCCGCCACGTGATATTAGGGTGACAGAACAGTTTGGGTTAGATGAACTGCTGAAACTCAGTTTGCCAAAAGCACCATCGTCTCACTGGAAGCATTAATCTCAACAAAACACGGAAATCAATTTATAAAAGCACGCAAATCAACGAGCAAAATTATCCACCCCTCTCTACATCTGACCCCGCATTCCCAGCGGACACAAAGGGATATTGCATAGTCGGCTTCGGCCTCGGTCCTTTAGGCGAGCGCATAACAAACGGCACGGCAGGCAACCCCCGCCTTTGCTCCTGCCCAGCATCTACACCGCGCTCCAGATCCAAGTCCAACTCCACCCTTGGGGGATTTTCTCCGCGGGAGATGTTGATCACAGAGCCTCCTGGAGTGACGGAGTTATCCCGTTGCTGAACCATCAGATCCTGGTGGAACGTCCATCTCTTACGTTCTTCCGCCTCCTTGAGCTTACGTCGGTGGAGTACGAATCCGATGATGGCTATGATGAGGAGGAAGAAGAGAACGGCAAGGGTGGAGACTGCGATGATGACGGCGCGTTTGATCGGGTTGTCGAGGATAGATCCGGAGCGGGATTCAGACTCGGATATGGGCGAGGATGTTGAGGTGGCTGAAGCTGTACCCCTGGGTTGGCCGGTGCTGTCATAGGGTTGAGAGAGTGGAAAATGTCTGTAGTGGGGACTTACGATGCAGTGGGGGTTGGGGTAGACGTGGTCGCGCTGTATAGATTTAATGAGAACAGCGTTTGAAGGGGAGGAGATGATACGCACGAGTTGGTAGGCGGTTGAACTACCGTCACCTGATTGCTCTTTCCCACTTGAATGTAATTTGGCCAACTTCTGCACAAAAGTTGAATATGGATGAGAAGTTTACGACGAAGACTTACCCAGTAACGGCTATCAGGACGTAGGGCCTAGATAACCGTCGATCAGTTGAAGCGCCCATCCTCTTGACGTAGCCAACTTACCTGGCCTCAGGAAAAGTAACGTTGACCGCCCCAGAGGTGTTATCCCCTACGGCTACATTAGCAATGGCCAGCCCCACATCCGTGTTGTTCACAACGAATCGCAAGTCGAACTTTGCGGGATCATTGTCATCAACGCTCGTCCAGGTAACGGTGGTCGGTACGCCAGAGATTGGGGATGATAGGACAGAGATGTCGAGCGCGGTGGTGTATGAAAACAAAGTAAAGGCGCTACAGTCGTCGTCAACCAATGTAAAATGGGATAAAAAGACACAAGAGATACTCACAGGAAGAAAACTTGAATGAAAAAAGCAGAATTCATCGTGTCCGAGTCTGCACCAGGCGAGACTGTGTCGTGACTTGAAGGTGGCGTGGATTGAAAGGTGAATTGAAAACCTTAAGCGCACCAGGCGACGGAAGGAGCGCACGTCGTACGAGCCAGCTCGGAGATGAGGACGACGAGAAGAGAACAAGGACGACGCTGCGCCGTTTTTGCTACTACAATGTTTATGTGTGCCGTTGATGCCAAACATGTTTGATTGATCAAACGTTCCAATCACTCCTGACACCTGTTCCCATCTCGACTGAGCCACCGCCTCATCACCTGAATCTGTCGCTTCCTCCTAAGCCGAAGAATTAACATATGCTTTTTTTTGAAGGAGGTTAAACACGTGAGTTTGTCGCAGCCTACCTACGCAGGCTACGCTCAGAACTGCTCCTGAGGCGTAGGTAGGGTTTATAACATCCAAACATCAATATTTCATTCTGTTCATCTTGCGGAACTGTCAAAATCTGGCATCAACGTCAACTTGATATCTTAGAACTACTAATCACCGATGCGTTGGTCTGGCGGATTTGGCAAAAGATCCAGTGCAGCATTCCATCTGAATGGTCAGACTTGACCGACCTGCCTCGTCGAACGCCAGATCTTACGAATTTGACAAACGACTGGTGGTATGTGAATCCAATCATCACTCGTCAGTAGACTATATTTTGATTGTGGTATTTGATATAGGGTGCTGCCGCCTGATCAGCAGACCAGGTTACGGAATAAAGGTGTGCAATTCCTAAATCAGCTACTACACATACGTGATCTTCTTCCGAGTCGGGGAAAAAGGAATTATCTTGTCAAATTTGTGCGTTGGTGGGATTTAACCCTGATTCAACCCCTCGCCCTCAACCGATTTTTCTGTATCTCCTGATTCTTCTTCACAAGAGTATAAACCCCCTCCCAATCCTTACACTCGTACACTCCGAACAAGTCAATCGGATTCTTGTGTGACGCGAACTGGAAAGACTCGAGTTCTAGATCCCCGCGACACATCACCATCTGGCGGATATAGTTCAAGCAATGTCGTCCAAGTTCTGAAATGTTGTCTCCATCGCTACGGTCTCGCACTGTCTCGCCGCGAATGACGTCCAGGCATCGCAGTTGATGGAACATGGATATCCCGTAGGGCTGGTGGTGTGCCCCCAGGTGGATGATTCCGTCCCCACCAGGTATCATCGCCTTCCACTCCAAAATTCCGTCTTCCGCGTCCAGTCGGAAATGGTTGGGGTTTTGGAATCCCATCAAGACCGTCTTGCGGGGAATCGGCCAAGTTTCAGGATGGTCATTTCCCACATAACCTTCGATTAGCGTCAGTGATCCTCTTTAACTTTCGCCTCAAAGCTCGAAATTCACCATGTTCTGTCTTCAGCTCTTCAAATCGTCCGTTGATCCAGATAGTTCCACCGATTTTGGCCAGCAAAGTCAGGGCAACAAGGGCGATACTGAGGTATAACAAAGAGGCTTGTCGCCTTCGTTCTGCGCTAGGTGGACTCATGAAACACCAAATGATTAAGTTGTGGGGATGCAGGACCGGTAAGTAAGTCCAAGTCCTGATTCATACGTGAGATGGCTAAAATACCGCATTGAATCAATCCGTCTAAATCAGGATTTCGATGTGGACTGTAACCACCGACCGGGATTTTGCAGATGCCGGCTATCTAACAAGTCCAGTCAGCCAAACTTCTTCCCACAACGCTCCTATTGGGAGGCAAACGGTTCGGTGTCACTCTGCTGGAGCACCCAAGTATAAATCGACGAGGGAATCTCTATTTTCTATAATTCCTCCTTCGCATCCTCCCCTTGCAGCCCTTCACGCACGAAGGTTTAAGATCTGGCTTCGCTTCCCCAAGGTGATCCTTCAGTTACCAGAAGCCCTTAGCACAGTCCGCACGATCTGTAACAACGAACAGCTTCCCTTTCCAGCAAAACTTTTCAACATGGGGACGTCGGCATTATCAGAGTTCGAGCACGCCTACTACATAGGAAATTATCTCAGTGGAATCCTATACGGTAAGAAAATCTCAGTATCGTCGCTTGCCAATGAGCGAACACCTGATTTTATTGAAATTTGACAGGCGTCGCTCTTGTCATGTATATCATGATCATGAGATCTCTCCTCGGTGGAAAGAACGCCAACTTTCCCAGAGTTAACCGTTTCTTTGCTGTCTACAGTACAGTATTGATCCTGCTTTTAACGATCGACATATCGTGCAACGCTATCTGGGGAGAACAAATGTGGATCACATTCCGCAACGGTCCTGGCGGAGTTCCCGGCTTCATCGTTGCTCAGACTTCGGTATGGTATGAGACCCTTGGCTCAGCGTCAGGTGTTGCTATAATTTTTATGGGAGATGCCCTCCTTGTGAGTCTCGTGTTTCGTTTCCTCGCGTACTGGACATTTTAAATTGATGTTATCCCATAGCTCTACCGGTTGTTCATCATTTATGGATCGAAGTATATCGTCATTCTGCTCCCATCAATCGCCTACCTGGCTGCATTTTGTGAGTGCGATAATATATCGGCAATTGGCCTCTCTGATTATCACGCAGCGCTTGCCATCATCGAGCTCGTCCTCGCTGGTAGACCGGGTGGCAACTTTTTTGGCGGCAGGACACTCAATTTCGGTACACCCTACTACGCCATCATGATATCCCTCAATATGATCGTTACGCTCCTTATCTGTCTTCGGCTATTCCAACATAAGAAGACACTCGGCGGCGCGCTTGGAAAGGAACAAGCAAAAATGTACACAAGTGTTGCATCGATGCTGATTGAGTCGGCCGCGCCCTGTAGCCTCCTCGGTATCATGTTCCTCGTTCCTTACGCCCGCGGCGATGGGGTCGCCATTGCCTTCGGCCAAGTATGGGCGAAATTGACGGTAAATTCTCCTCCAATTGATAAATGATTCCTGACTCTTTTCTATTCGGCATTGCATATAGTGTATTTCCCCACAACTGATTATCCTCCGCGTCGTGACTGGTAGAGCGTGGAGCAAGGAGGTAGTCACTCAAGCGCGAAGCGACGCTGTATTCCGGACGAAACCAACTCACAACCTTACGTCCGGCATCGAAGTGTCTTCCACTATAGGCTTCTCAAGCAACGTCACGACGCTCACTCCTAGCGAGAAATGGAATGCGGATAAGCAAAGCGCTAAGAGTCTTCAAAGCAGCACCGTTTAATATCGCAAAGGGGAAATATACATTCTGGAGATCTTCAAATCGTTAGCTATCTATTTACTCTTCTTGTATACGGTGCCTCGTCAGGGGCTACGCCAGATATGTGTTATGCTAGTCTTTCGGTAATGTCCTATCATGGCTATGATAAAACATGACCTCCGCTCAAAAGCCACCTTCTGGTCCTGTGAATTTTTAGAATTGGTCAATCGACGCTTCTAAGAGTGAGATTGCATTAGATACGCAGCAGACCTCAAGGTCTTCCCGCGGAATTTCAATTCATCTAATATCTCGATCCTAATCTTGACGTGAGGCCGGCGAAAAAGAGTCGGCGACTCTGTAGCCTCAAAGCATCAACAGCCTGCTCCAAAACCCAAACGGTATTTGGGACTCTTCGAGGCTATCATCATGATGCCCAAGTTCGCCATATGGGTACACCTCGGATCTCGACGTGAAGGTCCACACATACCGGAGGTAGATGACAGTCTCCTACCAGGTTATATTATGATTAATTCACTCACCTTATGGGTACGCTTCTGAACTGCGGGAAGCATCAGCCAGAAGGCGCTTAATTAGGTCAAGGAAAGAGCGCCCACCGCGCGGGAAGACGGGGGAGTATATAAAGCTTGGCATAAGCAATCCCCAAATTCCAAATTCCAAGCTCCAAAACGTCGCACAACATGTTGAGAATAAGCCGCATTATCGCTCTCTTGGCCCTTTCTGCAGTTGCAGTAGCAAGCCCACTCTCAGCCCCAGGAAAGTCTAGCCACTTTGTCCCTCTATGCTAAGAAAACTATTTGTCCTGACCGCACATTGATACATCATAGACCGGCCCATTGAAGTTCTCAGTGGACGAAATGCCACCATGTTCTTACGTGCAAATTCGGAGAGCTCTCCGATCAAGAATGTAAAGTTTTTGTGACTTTCATTGAAGCTAACTTCTCAAGGTATTTTTGTAACCGTGGTAGCGGTTCTTTCTGCGGACGCTAATTTTTTTTCCTTCGCGTCAGATTTTATAACGCCCTGATACAGACAAAGGACTTAGTCTCTCGTAGACAGACCACGATACAAGTGAATTTTGTGGATTTGTACGGTTCACGTGTATTGAAATTTGAAAGGACTCGTGTAACAGCATCCATCGTATGTCCAGTTCTAGGGGCATCTCGTGTTATCATTTTTTTCTCGATCTTTGGCCTGAGAATATCTCGTTCCCCGACGTTCAGTCAAAGAAACTCGGCGAAACATGAAAGGATCGTAACTTGAATGTGAGAAATATTTAAACGTGCCTTGAAGAGCCTTATCTTCATAAAAGGAGTTATGCCCAGAAGTGAGGCGCGACTGTGTGGCGGAATTTCAACTCCAAAAAATTCCGCAAAGACGCTATTACGTTCTCGGCATAAACTGAGATAAATGAGAGGCGTTTTGTTGTCATGACTTTTATTTTACGCAATCGATGGGGCAACGTGAACAATAATCAATAGTCATTTAAATCGTTTGATACTGGTAAAGGAATGCTCCTACAGAGAATCAGCGTTTCAGCCCCCGTAAATCGGGAAATAATAACTGACCCCAAGTCTCGTTCTGATTAGACCATACTTCAATTCCACAATCGGGGGTTTCAGGAGCACAGGACATTTCGTATGCTAGAAAATCGCCTGATTTGCAAGGGAAAGAATCCATCTGCACCTCTCCTCCAACCTTGGCGTCAAGAATCCCCAAGTCGCGTATGCAAGTGGGCCGATTATTCCATGTAAGAGTCCGTTCATCCAGGGGACGTTTAGCGTCCAGTTCGCACACATCAAGGCGTACGGTGTCCGCAACGTCCTTGAGGGAGTAAGGATGTGGAAGCGCATCTCCACGGGAAGGTAAGCGGATGGCGAGACTGCAGCGCTCCATGCCATAATCCATCACACCGAATTGCAATATGCTGTGTACCTGGCGTGGAATCATCAAATGTCCTATTTACTGCCGTTAAGAAAATGCATACCGCACTCGAGACCTGAAGTTGACGATCGGGTGGAGAAACATATCCAAAGTCCGTCAGCCATCGATGAACGTCGAAAGGCATCACCAGGTCTGGTTCTACCCAGCTGACGTGTGCTGCAAGACGAGGGAGGTTAACGATCCTGTCGTATTTCGAGGGCCGTGCTTCCTCGGATGAGGAAAGCTCATTGAGGCCGATGTAAGGATTTCGGAATTCCAGCTCATCTTCCGACGGCCTATGAAAAAGGAGCATGCGGGCGATATAAAGATAGGCCACAAAATCCAGAAAGAAAAATGTGATCAGGCCTGCGACGATAGCCAGCGAGACTTTACGGGGCTGACGTCCTGGCTGTTTCTCAACTTGATAGCAGAGGAATGAGCCCTCTGATACTGGATAATTTGACCTGGGCCACTTACCGAATGGGTCCTCATCATACTCACCGTCTAGAAGCGTAACTTGAGATTCTTCTCGGCGGTATGAAAGAGATTCTTTTTGGCGGTATGAAGGCCACGCAACAATTGCAACCATTGCAAATGACGATTGAAAAGCAACCGACTTTCAACGGCGGAATGGGTTGAACGACGGGTCTTGAGAACTTCACGTTGGGTCTTGAAGCCTCATGCTCCACAGTTGAGCGAATTAGGCGAATCATTACATTGGTGAGAAGAATTCTAGATTGAGGTTGCGTGATGCTCATCTTCGCATCACAAGAGGGAAGATACGATGATGTCGGGGTCAGCATCACGTCGACACAGAAGGGTCCAAGGAGTTCAGGCGGTGGTAGAAGTTGAAGAAGGTTGATCGATGTAAAAGAAATGTTCGACCTGTGATTACAACGAATCACCTCACTGGCAGACGCATCTGCGTGGTTGGTGAGGTGTTCAAGATTGTGCTACCCAATTTTGTAGTTGAAGTGCTTTCATGAGAGCCTAAAGGTTCGTTGGCGAGATATGATTGACCTTGTGATTACAATTAGGGAGACCCACAACCACCTCTGACGTCAAAATTGCACTACTTGGTCTTTAACTCGAAGACATGCAGCGGCCAGTCGCCCCACGGCGAGGGTATGGTCTTGGATCCTTTTAGTATAAACCCAAGCCGGGTATAGACAGGAATCTAGAGGGTCGCAGAATGTAGCAACTTGATTTTGACAAGGAAAGATGACAACGTACGTTATCATCATTTGTTGTAGACAGAGCAAGCGTGTCGCCATTTCTCTTTGCCTGCCGCGTTGAAAACACCACAATCAGACGCATCAGATGCCTGATAGATAGAAGCATGCCTTGTCTATGACCGGAGCCAAAAGGGCCCTTGCCACACCTTTGCGTTGGTATTCGGTTCTGACCATGAGCTGATGGCACCACCAAGAATCAAGTTTCGTCTAAGCGATAGCATCAGACACGAGTCAAGCGGTTCAAAAGCGGCCATCGTCAATACCGTTGGGCTTAGAGCACTCGTTACAAATCCTGGAAACTCGGCCAAATACTGGAACAGAGTAATGAGCCAATTGCGCTATCAAATCAGCTGACTGATGCTCACAGTCGTCGCATAATACTGTTTCCCAATCTCGGGGAGTGAGTTCATGAAATCAGTAAAGCCCAAGCTGCGTTGCTCAGGGCTACGGGTATGTGAATCGGATGAATCGGTCAAAATCAGTTGATAACGTACGTGCTGAAGAGCTCCTGGCCGGGCGGCATCCATAAAGAAAACCCAATCACCTCTCCCGTCTTGTCGGTTGCCGTATAGAACTCCCCTGAATGAACACAAGCGCGGAGCGTGCAGCGCACCATTGGGTCCATCAATGCTGGGTCTGCCCCTGAAAGGCTAATAGCGGCCACGTCTAAGGTAACAAATGGTGCAGACGTCGGTGAAGGTCCATCCGGGTGGACCATGTCTTAAAACGTACTTGTCTCCATGAGTGCCACACAAATGGCGACGGATGCATTTACCTCATCCTCTGCACAACCGCCACTCGTCAACTCGACAAGATGTATATGAGTAGGGGCTCACCCGTAGGTTTCTCGACGCGCTGCACGGAGACCGGGGATGACATGACGTGGTGCACGTTCGAGACGACTGAATGATGGCTAACTACTATTGTGAGCAACCACCCCACACGAAGGTAAAAGCACCTTGGTCACGATGCTCCAGTGATACAATCAGAATCCATGTAAGCATCGGAAAGTTCTGATAGAATGGATCTCCATCGGCCAAAGGTAACCCGACGAACTAGTTTGTGACTTCTAATTGTTTGGATCAATTCTCCGTAATTCCTGAAATCGAGCATTAGCTCTGGCAATCGGTCGCATTAAGACAGAGCGGCAAAGAAACAAGTAATCCATCGCGATGCCCGCCAGAAAGAAACGGGCGTTGAGCGCCATTCACATCCGCCTCATCGCCCTCGCATTACTGACTGTAGCTTGCTTGTACCTGACCCGGACCCTCATCGAACTCGCACAAGATGTCAAAGCACTTCTTGACATGCAAGACAGAAAGAAGTATATCAGCAAGCCCCTTGAAACATATTGTGCGCCCTAATCTCTTCTGTCCAGCCGGTATTGAATCTGCTTTACGCCGTGCCGCAGCTTTCGTTGGCACAGACCACCCCAAGCGCCTGCCCGTATCCGAAAAGCTCGTGAAAATGACAGTGGAAGAAAGCGCACACTACGGCATCACCGATCCCGAAGCTGAAGAGGAGTGGCTCTGGACTGGTACCACTGGGGATGGCCATGTTCGCATCGGAGAGGAGAAGCGCATGTTCGCGGTGGCGATGTTTCACCAGCTTCATTGTCTACGCCGAATTCGGAGTACCCTTGTCGAAGGGTGGGGCAACATCCCGGAGGGACGGAAGAGGCATATACTCCACTTCTTCAACTACTTGAGGCAGTGGACACTATGCAATGCAGATGTGACCTTGGAGAAGGGAGACTTTGCGAAGAGGAATTTTACAACGGAGAGAAGGGGGGCGACGCACACGTGCATTGATTGGGTGCCTGCATATGAGTACATGACGGAGAAGTGGTTTGAGTGGGAGGAATTCAAGAGAGTGAATAATATACCTGAGCATGACGATGTTACTAAGTAGATGAGCTGAGGGTATGAAGGCGGTTGAGTCCCAGTTCGTGTTAGCCATGTAAAGGCAGACTTACCAAGATACAACTAGAAGTATATGCATAAAGTCTTGACGGCAACTTGACGGAGCGAGAAAGGCTTGGTACGGATACAATAGTTGCGAGCTGGACAACGTGCGCATTGTTGCTTCTACCGACGTCGCTGGTCATGATCTCACATGAACTTCCACCCTCAATTCAATATCGTCGATTGCATTTTAAAAGCAGCTCTATCTACACCTGATGAAGCTCAATCGCACCTCAATAAGAAAAGACGAATCGCGTACATGACCAACCACGACGACATCCCAATTAGCTTGAGCTTAATCCCATCCCCAACCCACTCAAAGCAACATCCCCTCCCCATCAAACGCGACGCTGTCATATCACCTACACCAACCAACGGAATCATGCCCAACCGCCACGTCCTCACTCCACCTCCCCCGCGTCCGAAAACCCAGTCCCCACATGCGGATACCCAGCTCCCGTGTCCAAGGTACTCAACCCCCGCCTCCACATCGTATACGCTCCCAAGATCCGTCACCCTCCGCGACTGCCTTGAACACCCGTACCTTCTTGACCAGAAGAAACATTAGAGTCCTGCATGGGGAACTATAGTTGAGCAATCACCGCAGCTTGCGTCCTTGGTATTCTTTGGGCGTTGAGACGGTGTCGAAGAAGATGATGTCAAGGTCGAGGAGGCGAGATAAGGGGCGGGATAGTGTGTTCTTGGGTTTGGGCACTGCGGGATTTAGTCTTCGTGTTTCTAAGGTTGTGAGATCGTTTTGTTTTCGCGTCCACTGTCTGAAGATAACGAGGCACCCAAACCCAGAGCCTCAACGTAGTACAGTCCTGCGAGAAGGGCGGAGGTGCGTGAGCTGTAATTAGCCACGTTAGTTGACTAGGGAATGATGACGCTGAGGTGCATTTCCTCAAGGCGAGCATTCGACATCAATCGTATGTAGCATCCCACCCCGCGGACGCATAAGGTGTAAGAGGGCAGGTTTGATTGATTTTGGGGTAAGTACCTGGCGTGAAGGGAGGAAGGGACAAAAGAGGAAGAGGGTGAGAAGAAAGGGAAGAGGTTGGGGAGAGAAAGAGGGCGATGAAAAAAGGGGGAGTGTGGGCGTCAAAAGGAGAAGGGAGAGATGGAAGATGAGGAAGGGGGCATAGGACAGATGAAAGGGAGAAGTGCAGAGGTTGGGGAGGCGTATGCAGGAGGAAATTGGGGGGAGAGTGGGAGGGCGAGGGAAGGGGAAGGTGGAGGAGAAAGAAGGGAAGGCGAAGGGAAAGCGTCCAGGCTGAACTTCGGTGGGAATGGGAGTCTTAAGTTCAGTGTGTGTGGGAGTTTGAATTATTTCGGCACGCAAAGGTTCAAAAGGAGGGGGCCTGGAAGAGATGGGGTCAACATGGGAGGGAGAAGTGGCCATGCCTCTCCGGACGCGTCTTGTATCCAGTAACGACTGTGTGCGGAGAGGGTGAACTCTCAAGTGGACTTGGGGTGTCTTCTCCCTGTCCACCTGAAACTTCAGCGCACTGCGTCCACATCCATATCCTGCCCGAATGGTTCTGCATATCGTACACGAGGGACTCATTCGCGCTGCTCTACGAGGAGGCAGGGCGAAACGTGGCACTGCAGTTCACGCATTGGCTTCTTGCTTTCGGGTGTATTTGGTAGGGGTCATTCCTCAACTACAGAATCGCTTCTCTACGTTGTAGAGGCCCTGCCGAGGGCGTGTTTACACCGAGAGGCAAGAGCCCATTCAGCGGAATGGGGTGCCGGCAGGGGGGCGCGTGGGTGTGTAGTGTTACTACTTAGTCCTAGGCAGACACCAGAAAACCCACTGCCAGCTGTACGTGGTTGGTCCTAACGCGTTGGTGGATAGGCCGAAAGATAGGCTTGTTCCATAGTGGTACGCTGTATTGACATTTAGGTCAATCAATTTCTGTGTGTGTGGCATCGTCAGCGTTTTACGAGGTGAATGTGGAAAGAAGTGGAAGAATGAGGAACCACGGAGCGTTGGTTGAAAAACTGAAAGAGATAGAAAAAGAAACGCACCAGGTTTCTAGTCTCCATAATCCAACCTCTCTTGCACCGTTGACACTGGTACCGCCAGCAAACGGATCCGTTGTTCCGTACTAAATAGGAATTGTTGTCGCCCAGTTCTTGATTCTTAGAGTCACGACGCAAGCACTACGCACAATAGATTTGACGTTGCTGTTGGTTTGGTGTTGATGGTTATGTAAACTTATGAGCAAGTTATGAGTAGACTCGGAGCGGAATGATGGCCAGGAAAGCGCACGGGCCATTCCGAAACTCTTCAAGAAATATGATGGCCATCCTTGGGCAAATCACAAAAGTAAGAGGCTTGTACAACCTTCTCGATACATGCGGAACTAAAGGATATATTGTGTAGACGAAACAATTATACAGGCCGCCCTATTTGTTGAAACTTTGCGACCGACATCAAACCGCTGCTCCTCCTTCGCTCCCCTCAAGATCCTCCACCGTAGGCATCACAATACTGAAATTCACGGCGTCATTGACCTGCTTTGTACAGGAAACGAAGTTCTTATGCTATTCAAGGCCACATGCTATCAATCAACACAGGTACCAACCATGGCCACAGTCTCTGTCGAAAGTTTTCTCCTTCATAACCTCCGTTGGAGCCAGATCCTCCTACATGGCCTCTGTCATACCCGGACCCACCACGGCCCCTCCGCAGCGTAAGACACGGCTTCCCCAATACCTTAGGAGCCAAGAGTCGCCTCCAGATCCCCATTCTCCAAAGGAGGCCACCGCGCTGCCACAAGGCATTCGTTTAGGCACGGTTGACGCGACGGTGGCCGTTGCTTATACTCGAGTCACCGCCACTTGTGGCAGTACTACGGAGAGTCTCCGCAGAGGGAAGTCAAGGTCAAAGCAAGGTCAAAGCAAGGTCAAAGCATGTGGTCAGAAAACGGCGTACATTCTAAATCTCCACGCCGCTTTGCTTGGTCCTTGTCGTTGGTTTCTACTTCGGTGGACACAGATTTTCAGGGGCTAGAGTCCACCACGTTGTTGTTCTCGAGTTTAAAACCGAAACGCTGTTCAGGCCTTTTCACATCAAGCTTCCCTGCATCTCAGCTACCCATTCGACCGCGCTGGTATTCCCCATAGCTATCATGGGTATGGACGATACTAGACCCGTAAAGAAGTGAGTTGTTTATGATCAACCAAGTTGTTGGGCACGCGCTGACAGCACGCAGGTTCAAAAACTCAGAAACGCCTCTGGAAGAAGAACGGGTAAAACTAGAAGCGAAAGTCATAGAGCTCGACGATCTTATCAAGGCACACCTTGACTGTATGGCTGACCTAACGAACCGAAGCGTGTTGGTCAAGCGCCAGTTGAATGCCCAAGTAGCGTTCGCCCGTCTTCCAATCGAGGTCGTAACAATCATCTTCCACCTCGCTTGCAGCGCGGATTATGAGCCTTTTTCTCCGCTGCGCATTGGGAGCATCTGTCACCACTGGCGCACCATAGCTTGGTCTGCATCTGAACTCTGGAGCTCCGTTACGGTGGGCTTGGAAGTCTCAAGGGAGGCTACGAAAAAGCAGGAAGACCTCCTCAGTGGTTGGCTATTGCGGGCAAGGAAACGACCATTGTCCATCACTATCGCAATTCGCGAAGAACACGACCCGCGGTGGGATGATCCCCCAGCTGATAACTCGGTCCTCTCTTTGTTGCTTGCGCACTCCGGACAATGGCGCTCTGCTGATATCGACATTCCAAGCACATTGTTGCACCTTCTGCCCGACTGGCTTAACGCGCCTATTCTTGCACGTCTCACGCTTAGATGCGATCTCGAAAGTTACTCAGACTCTCCAGTAATTGTGCATGCACCTCGGCTTCATTCGCTCATTCTGGTTGGTTTATATCAAATGCAGCCAGCGACGCTTCCCTGGGACCAGGTGAGAACCCTTCATATCGAAGGATATGGCATGCAGGACTTCCTGGACACTCTCAAGCGATGCTCAAGCCTTGTGAATCTCGTGCTGAACGAGCAAGACTGTATAGAACACGAGCCTACTACTACACCGCTTACGGTCGTCAAGCTCGACAGCCTTAAATCGCTTCATGTCAATGCTCTCGACGAAAACTGTTTGATGTTGGACAGGCTATCTACACCCCACCTCGAGGACTTGGACGTGTTTTTCCCTGAGATCAGCCAAGGTTCTTTCAAGTCCTTCCGTACCCTCGTCTTCCGCTCGAGCTGTGCGGAAACTATAACGCGCTTCTCCTTCATCGGCTACATATTCTCGGAGGAAGAAATGGTGTCGTTTCTTTTGGGATTACCATGTCTTTCCGAGCTGGTTCTGTACAACTCCAAGCACGCCCCTCCGTTCTCCACAACATTCATTGATGCGCTACATTCACGCGACTCGGAGAGTTTCCTTCTGCCAAACCTCAAGCGCATCCACTACACCGGCCCAATCACGCTCGATAGTGATAAATTATTGGCTATGCTCGATGCAAGATATACCAATGCCAGTAAAGTTGCTAAACTCGAAGCGGTCTCAATCCACAGCTACGATCAAGTTGTCAAGAAAATTTCGGACTTACCCCATGTGCGGATGTTGCGGGCACAAGGACTGGTGGTGGATGTTGAGTAGCCTGACACAGATCTCGAATTGAGTTGTCAGTGCGTATCCCTTGGACCCTTTGACCCTTTGAATGAATCTACACGAGACCTCTTACATATGGCACTGGTGAAATGTAACAATGACTATGCACATGCCACATACCCTAGAAGGTTATGCTTCGGCTCTGAGAGTGTCTCAATTTTCAGGAATATTATGGATAACTTGAATGGCAATCCCACATGGTCCTGCAAGAATTCCAGCTGTGATACAAGCCGAAATCAGCTAATTTCAAAATCAGCTGAAGGTAACAACCCACCAGTTGCGAATCATACAAACCAAGGTTCACGATCCACCCAAATTAAATATAAACTTATCAATATAATAAAGGAATGACTATGGTTAACCGATAAGGAACAAACGAGCAATACAAGTAAGTATGAATAATGAATGAGGTCACATACACGACCAAAACGACATCCACCCCCCACATCAAATCCATCCATCCTTACCCTCTCTTATCCAACCACGTCAAAATTAAGATCAACCAAACATCCTCTCCCCCCTCAAATGCGACACCGTGATCTCCCCAACCCCAACCAACGGCAACGTACCCTTATCCACCAGCCCATCCGCACTCATTCCCCCCTCCTCCTCTCCATCCAAATACGTAAAATCCCGATCTTCATCACCCATCATCCACACCTTGGCGACCACCTTGAAAATCCTCGTCTCCTTCTTGACGAACAGACGCGTGGGGATAGGGATCCATATTTTGAGGAACCACCCACGGCTACTACGTTCTGGGTGTTCTTTCGACGAGGTGGATGTGGGTTCGGGGATGATGTCAAGGTCAAGGTCGATCCCTAGTGCTTGGGCTAGTGAGTTCCTGGTTTTATGCTTGGTCTTGTTGTTGGTCTTCAGGTCGTCTTTCTTCTTCGCGTCCGTAGGCGGGTAACTAGACGCCCGAACCCACCTCCCCTCAACTGTGATGCTGTCCTCCGGAACCTTGGGCGGACAATCCTTACTGGTCGGACCAATCTCCGCGCCCATGAATTGGGTGTGATATGACGCGTTGGGGTCGTGCGCGCTGCTGGAGGTGGGAACGATGACGTTGCATTGGATGTCCATGAGGCTGACGTCCGGCATCGATAGAGGAGTGGCATCCCAGCGAGCAGGGTCCTTTGGGGTGAGGTGTAAGATGGCCGGGCAGGCGATGCATACGCTGTTTGGCTCAAGGGTAAGTCATTGGTCGGAGAAATAAGTGAAGAAAGAGGGAAAGATGGGAAGGAACAGACTGAAGAAACGTGAAAGGTAAAGCTGAAGAGAGGCGTAAGAAGAAAGCGAGGAAAACGAAAGACGAGGGAGCGGAGGAGAGTCAGAAAATGAAAGAAGCAAAAGGAAGAGGGTGCTGCGTCCTCCATCTTCCTCGGTAGAGAGGCAAAGGTGAAAAAGGTGGAGGGGAGCGTGTGGGGGGAAGAAGGAGCATAAGAAAGAAGCAAAGGAGCCAAGTAGGAAAGATGACGGTAAGGAAGAGAAGAGGAGGGATGAAGAGATTGAGAAAGAAATGGTAGGGGACAACGAACAGCGAGGGGAGAGGAGGAGATAAGCCGACAAGGGAAAAGAAGGAGGAAGAGAAAGAAAAGGTGGAAGGGGGAAGCGAAGGAAAGAGCTAAAAGCCAGAGGAATATGCGCGAAGAAGGGTAAATTTGTGATGAGAGAGGTGAAGGAAAGATGTGGAAGCGCAAGAGAACAGAAGGAAAGAGTAGGCGAAAGGAAGGGATGAAGACGCGCAAGAGCAGAGGGGGGAGGAAAGAGTGGGAGCGCAGGAAAGAGCGCAAGCGGAGGGAAAGGGAGAGGAGGGAAAGAATTTATCAAGGGAGCGAAAGAAAAGAGGACGCCTCGGAAGCGTGAAAAAAGGAGGAAACAGAAAAGACGGCGCAAAGGAAAGGAAAAGTGCAAAAGACGCAGGAAACACGTAAATTGGGTCGAAAGTAACGATAACCAAGAGGCTATTCGCAATGAGTCAAAACAGTCACAAGTCGAAACCAAAGCCTCGAAGCCTCACAAAGCAAGAAAGAAAAAAAAAAAACACGCACTCATCCCTCATATCCCAAACCTCACAATGCGGCTGCGGGAACGTCATCTTGAGGACACAATCCGCCGCTCCGAGGTGTACGCAGCCCCATTTATCGATTTTGGCACTTGATTTTTGAAGGGGCTGTTTCGTTTGGTCTTGAGCTTGGGGGTTGGTTCCTTGGTCTTTGGAGGTTTTCGTGGACTTGGTGCGTATGTGCTTCTGGGCTTGAGAAGACCTGGAAGTGTTGGGACATAACGCGACCAACGGTTTCCCTTTTGTCTTTGCGTCGATGGAGGGAAAGGAGATGGAGGGTGTTTTTGGTTTGGTGTTGGTGCTGGAGCGTTTTTTTGTTCCTTTTATTGTTGAGAGGGAGGTAGAAGTCGACGTTGGTGTTGGTGGAGGAGGCGCAGGGGCGTTCCGAACGTTATTGGTGAGAGCATCCCGAGCACTCGATTGGGGAGGAGGATCAGCGGCGCGCAGAGGCGGACTGTCAGGCGGACTAGGTATAGAGGGTATCGCGTCCATATCCATATCCATGTCCATCTGGAGCTTCAACAACTCCGCGTCCATGTCCATGTCCTCCTCGCCGCGCGGGCCATCCACGGGTTCCACCACCGGCTGATGGGCGACGATGGGGACAGTTTGTGCCGCCGCGCCGAGGTTGGCAAGCTTTGGTTTCTTCAATATCGACTTGCGCGGCTGTGGTGGGGTAGTTGTGGTCGATTTGGCCGTAGATGTGGGAATGGGTATGGGTATCTTGCTCCCCACAGATGATGACTGGGGAAGTGGCTTGGGCAGAGTGAGCGCAACGAGTGGCTTCCCCACCCCAAGGCCGACGATGCCCTTAATAGTACTAGTAGGACGCACACGAATAGTCTCAACGGACGTAGTCGAACTCGTCCGTTGTCTTTGTACGCGCCCCGTGGTTCTATCGCGCTCCTCAGCATTAGCATCGTGTGCGATAATGTTGGTCTCGTCCAACGCGCGTTTTCGGCGGGAGGTGAGAGCCTGGCCTGCAGGGTGGGGATGGGGCATCTTGTGTCGGTGAATGGGGTGGGATGTAAAGATGTAAAATGAGAGTGAGTGAGTGGCTACCCGAGGCTAGTAGCGAGAAAAGAGTAAGATGATGATGATAAGAAACAAAGAAGAGCGCTCGAAATCAACTCACTTCATAAATGTTTATGATACGCGTGGTTCTTTTGGGCCATTGTACGTGATTGCAAATTCAGGGTCGCTCCCTATCTTTCTTGCGCACGGGCCCATTGACGTCCTCCCCCCTCAACGATGTAAACACTCTGTGCGAGCCCACGGTGGGCTACCAGTCTGAAGCCTATGCGGCGTCACGAAAACTACAAGGAAACGACCAGGAAGCGCGAGGTCGAATTGAATTTCGGGGGTGGAAACAGTTGATTTCGACCGTGGCGTACTACCACGATGCCCGCTGCATTCGCCCGTGCCAAGTCATGCGGCTTATTCTTCCGCGTTCTCACTGCTCTGTTTGCGGTCCTGGTCCGCCGGCGTCCCTTGCCCATGCTCCAATCTACGGCGACAGGAAGATTTTGGAATCATCCGGCACCAAACGTTCTGAGCCTACCGGACACAATTATCAGCGAACTTCTTGCACGGAGCGCGTTTGGCGAGGACGGGGGACGCATTGTCGCTGGGTCGACGTCGATGTCGAGGGTACTAGGTGAGCTGACTGTCGTATAAAGGAGATAAAAATAGCTGACTCCGTCATTTTCAGGTCTGTGCACTCCGAAACCGCTCATCATCTTCCTCGGGTCCGTCCTGCTACCTCCTCTATCTCCTTCAAACTCAGGCTTGGAACTGACTTCGATCCATCTCATAATCACCCGCATTTGTATTGAGAGCTTGAAATTTACGATACACTATACACCGCCCCCTTTCCTCCGGCACTTTCTCTGCAGACTGTGCGTTTGGTTTGCAACTCAATTCGGATCCTTGCCTCCATTGAGTCTGGCTTAGCAAACCAGTACTAATCGCTTTAATTAATTTGTCTGATTAGAAACGGGAAAAAAAAAATCGAAGATGCCAGCTAGTTATGACTTATCAGAGCCACGGTTGTGAGTAAAAATTGAACAGCTGCATCTCTGGAAGGGTATGCTTATTCAGGAATGACTCAGGCTAGATCTGTGATAGGTAAGGGAGAACCGAGTGCATGTGTCCAGTGCTGCATCGATGCTCACCGTGATAATGATGGAGAAGTATTCTTGAATGGCCAGTGTTACGTGAACCAAGGTACGACTTCACATAATATCGATGTCTCTCTACGAGAGACTAGGCCAGTGTAGCTCTGAGATGTACAGCTGACGCCGGGCTTCTTCAAAAAGGAAAGAGTATACTCCAAACCTGTCCCCAACGAGATCGAAAGGTGCACACGGCGAGACCAAGGACAAGCAAGGCGCAGATGACTTCAAGGACCCATGCAAGATACCACCGCGCAACACTTACACATGTATCTTCAAAGTTCAGACGGATCGCTAATCCTCAGTGCTAGTGAGGACGCGCTTGAATAAGTACGTTCAAATTAAATTCGATGATCATTGACTGAAAGCCAAGGGTTCCTCTGAGGGCTTGTCACTTCTCGTCGTAGCTTCCAGAAGTTTTGGTCCGACAACTTCGATCTCGTCGCAGAAGTCTGGTTTTGCTGCAGTGGTATCTGACCTGGTGAAAAAATTGTGCGGGGATTTTGCAATTGGCATCCATGTAGGATGGTGCCAGCCTGTGAATTGAAAAAGCTACTCGAGAGCGGGCGGTGAAGTAGCTTCAAAATAGTTAGAGGGCGAGACTTCGCGAGAGCTCCTCTCCGAAAGGACTTTCAAAAAATGGTTGTTTTTATCCGCATCGAGGGTTGATAGTACAAGGTTGATACTGATGCTGTCTTGGATGTTGTGGGTGCCAGCCCATAAGCTTTGAAATTGTTCATATCCCTCGAAGTGGTTGGCAAGAGCACGTTCAGCACTGTTTTCAGGAAGAAAGCACAACTTCAGAAGAAGGCACATAGAAACCTGCACGTGTGCACAGCCAAAGTGTTTCGGGAAAAGCAGTCCAACACAGCTGCTGAGCGACAATCTGAGCCAGTTCGCTTCAAGAAGGGGGTTCGCGATTGCTAGAGTATGATGAAAAAAGAAAAGAAAAGTTCGTCACGACAAGGATCAATTCCAAACCGTCCATCGTAAAAGTACACACAATTCTCGTTCTCAACAAGCACTTCAATACCAGACTAGCCTACTTCATATCCCTACCACCTCAGAACCCCTCCAATACAGCTCTAGGCGGGTACGCAACAGCACCAACGCTATCCCCCTTCTGCAACGCAACACTAAATGAAGGAAACGCAGCAAACGGATCATGCGGAGACGGCGAAGCAATGTAACTCCTCTTCATCTGTGTCCCATTGAACGCCGTCTTCCTTCCCGGACTCAACATCCCCTCAGGCCTCAGCTGGGGAGACCACAAAGCCCCGTCTTTACCACCAAACATCAAGCTCACCCGTGCTGGGAGATGGGATAACGCACTCATTGGGACGTCTAATGCAGACGCGGAGGAAGGGTACTCCAGGGCTGTCACCATCACTTCGTCCTCGTCTGCTGATTCTAGCGTCATGCTCTGCCAGAACGCGTTACTGAGCTCCTCCGAATCTTGTGTGGGCGCCAGATCCAGCGGTGCAGGTCTCCGAGCTGACGGTATGGGGACGACGAAGGATTGGTTAAGAGGAGATGGAATGGGCGTGAACGGCGCCGCGGCACGACGTTGTTTGCTAGGCATCTTCCTTTCCTCGTTGGACTGGGCACGTGTTCGTTGACCAATGACATCGACGTCTTTCGATGGCCAGGGGACGCCCTGCGGTGAGAGCGGTGCGGAGGGGTAAGGAGACCGCGGGTACGAAGACAGTGATTTCCCTAGATCCCTAGGTTGTCGGGAAGATACCGTTGCAAACGGTGCGAAGCGGATACTCTGGCCCGCCTCAGCCCTCGGTTTCGGAGACCTAGGATCCTCAAAACCCACAATCGCAGGTGACTGAGGAGCGGGGTTCAACAAGATGGACTTTGACGCCCTCCTCCGCGCACGACGGGCAGCGATGGTCGCTTTCGGTGGAGAGTTGAGCTTGAACGCCTCCATCGAAGGTGAGTATATCCTCGTGTGCCTCTTGGGCAGCTCAACGGGGTTCGGCGAGACGTTGATGGGGGCACGATCGTAACTGTTGGCAGAGTGCGCTGTGATGGTCCCATTGATGAGTGATGGGGACGGTGGGAAGCGGACGTGTGGGGAAGCGGCGAGGGGGGACAGGTGTACTGAGAAGCTCGCGGCGAAGGGGAGAGCGCCTGCTGAGGGCGAGAGGGGCAGGGCGGTCGGGCGCCTGAGAATGGACTTGCCCGGCTTGATGGTGCTGCTGCTCATGATGAAGGCGCGGGCGGCGGTGGGTGATGTCATTCCGAGTCTTAGGATTGATTGGGACATGATGGTTGTGGGTAGGTAGATGTTTGAAGGCAAGTTGGTACTAGAGGTTGTGTGGGGTGGAGGTTGGAGTTAGCCGTGTCTTGACCAGCAAGGCAAAGCAGAGGAACTATAGGCCATCGTAGAGGTTAGTAGGCATAATAAAAGGAGGAAATGGGCAAGACGCACTGTCGTAAGAGTCGTAAGGGATCGACCAGCGATGTACCACACGAACGGTGAGTGGGTGATACAGCGTTTCCCACCACCTGGTATATATACTGGGATCAAAGGAAGTTGCCATAGCGAGGCACAGGGTCCAATTACAAAAGTAACAAACCGGGGTTACATAGCCTTGGCATCAGTTTTGTCGGATCGATCGCAAGCACACAAGCTTGACTTCGTTCTTGATGGTCTGCGTCCGTCCATTCCTTCAATGAGTATAAGAAGACTTCAAAGACTGGGAAGAAGTCATAAAGGAGCTTAGCGATTGGCATTTTCTTCCAGCTTGTTTTCAAAAATATTCGATTTTCATATGGGCTGTGCCTGCAGCAGTGCGTCGTCTGAATCAATCCGGAAACGAGGCCCATTTGTAATAAATATTATTAGCTCGGTTGCCGGCTGGCTCAGTACCTACAGGATCCTGAATACTCAGTGCAGGATCAGCGTAATTGGAACATGTGGACATACCGACTTATCGCCACCCAAAGAAATTGCAAAGAACCAGCGCTCGCGGGTGTTCTAGGGTGAACCCCGCATCATTCCTATCTTCCATAGTGAACACAATAATCAGAAGACTTTTGAATAAGAGCATGTCTTGGACGGGGTATTATATTGTTCATGATTTTTCAACGTACGGAGACACCGAGGCTAGGGATGCAAAACGTCAAGAAGGACACTGGGCGGTATGGATGTGTCAGATGACGCCTATAGAATCCCTTCTTCCGGAATCTGTACAAGGCCGACTGTAAGTAGGCGTTTCAAAAGGGTCGGAAAAGCGGAAGTACATACAATAACGGGGTTTCACGGCGAATTTTAGTTCAGTCCTCGATTCTCTTGGTTGACCATTGGAGAATTTTCGGGTTAGCGTAGGATTGGCGGCAGTGTTCCTAGTCATCATGAGCACGATACACAGCATGGTGAATTTGAACTTGGAAGATCTCCTAATGGCGCGTGATGTCCGGTCGTAATAAATAGTTAGGCTTCCTCGAGGCTTTTTAGTCTGTTGCGGATGGGCGCTCATCAGCGTTCATCCGAGTCTGTTGATGAACTGCACCGGAAGTTGATGGGATCCGGGTCCACATCAGGAAAATGGATTTGGCCTGTAGTTTGGCCATATGCCCGCTACGTAGTTAGCGGGTCTTATCCTACGAGCCACCAAAGCTCTTGCGTGGGTAAGTTTAGCCATGTTTGCCCCCCGGTTCAACCCGTGTTCCTCCACCATGTCCTTTTGTTTCCAGCTCGACGGCTCTCCCGTTTCTGTTGAGCTTTCGTCTGGTCGATCCTATGTGTCTGTCGCTTGTTCGAACCGTTAGGGCTCGGTTTTCTTGCAAATCCAAGGCACACAGCAAAGCCACAATGACTAGGAGGCCACGAAATCAAGATTAAGCAGAAAAGTCAGACACCCCAGCACCCTCAAGCTTTCGCGTAAAGGTGTAAAGCCGCCGATGTTGGCACTTGACGAGGGTCCCATCAATCGGTCGTTCATTTAGAACGTGGCTGGCCCTCCAAGAAGCGGAAGTATGCTCACCTGGGGGAATTTTGAATCACTTGCTGAATGGGTTCAAAAGTGGAAAAAGTGAGTGAATCAAAAGCTTGAACATTCTGAACCAACCCCTCGCATTCTAATCTAGTGGTTTTTTTGTGATATTGAGTGAGTTTGTCGGACTGCCAACCTCTGTGCAGTGACACGCTTACAATGGTACTCAGGAGAAGGGGAAGTGTTACATCAACGATTAGTGGCGTGATGTGAGAGCATTGAGAAACAGCAACGGGCTTAGGGCAAGCTGAGGGGAAGCCTGTTCCTCTGCGGCTTCTCATTGGGTAGGCTTGATTCAAGTTGTCGGTCTCTTTCCCTTTTCTTCTTTTCCTTGCCTGCCGAGCGATGAGCAGCGTTATTCGATTTATGTATCATAACATCACTATAATTATAAACAGATTCAATGATGTGGCGGAGGTTGGGAGAACCTCTAATTTATGTGTCTACCGCTGCGAGGAGCTGGCCGAAGGCCGAGCGACGAGCAGCGTTATTCAATTTATGTAACATAAAACAAAACCAATAGTTTCGAGCGGTCGGCGACGAGCAGCCAATACCAAACAAGTAGATGGTCACTTTACAAAAAAATCCATTTCCTTCTCCAATGTGAAATGCTAGCGCTCCTTGTAGCCATCAGACAGTCACATAAATGAACTTTTTCTGTAACCCCCGCAAAGGCAAGTATTATTTGGATTGGTCAATGGAATTTAAGTACCTAATCGCGGTAGCGGGCTTTGCGCCTGAAGGCACGCTGCGGTGGTTATTTACATAGTCTTTGTAGGCTCTGTAGGTCAACATAGGTTCACAGTTACCTCTGTAGACCATGGTAAGTACAAAAGCTAATCTAAGCCTACAGTAGACTATCAAAATAAATCTCACCTTATCAAAAATCTGGAATGATAATGACATGATATCACAATGAACAAACATGTGAAGAAACTTATGATCATGATACATTATACATGATACAAGTTGCCCAGGGCCACAATTTATTAGTGATATTTCCTCACTGTGGTGATACTGTGCCATGGGTGTGAACAGTTTTTGTAAAAGTTGCTCGCCAGCACTGGTGGTACATATAGTGTAAACAGATGTCATTTAAAAATGCTTGAATAGACTAACTGTTATGTTGTATGTAACCTGTTCCATGAGGCTCTAAGTTCAATTTCCATAAGATGCAATATTTATATAGCAAGTTCCTAGCCCACGTATGACTCAAATTTCAAGCCTGATCACTACAGAAATTGAAACAGTTCATTCCCAGTCAAAACCCCGGTGGTCGAGGTCAGCTGAGATCTGCTCAAATAGGCAAAAGCCGATTTCAACAGATGTTCAGACTATAGCAGATGAGAATCTGTTCAAATCTGCTTGCATCATTTGTGTTCACAAACATTCCATAAACTCACCTGCTGAAATCGGTTGAGCTCTGATTAAATGTGCTGTAGATAATCATTGGATTGGATGATATCAGTTGTGGTATGATAGTTCAGTTGATAGGAAAATTCATTTTTAACATTCAATTTGGTACGGTACAAGCAGATCCCATTGTATGTGTACCTATACCTAGTGTTCGCAGGTCCGGTTCAGTCCGGTTTTTTGCCCCGAAAACAGGCAACCGTGGACCGCAACCGGTCTAGGACCGACTCAGATATTGAGGGAACCGAACCGAACCACCTAGGAGCGGTCTTTTGCAGTCCATGGACTGTGTTCAAACCGATTCAGACTGGTCTTTTTGCATAAAATTTATCATACCAAATAAACCATTTGTATCTCAATTATTATTACTCTAAAAAATAAACTGGTTATATTAATGAACACTTGACATAGTTATGACTGAAACCGAATTACATCTCATAAAGACTTGGGCAAAATGTAATGTGGCAACTGTAAATTATTTGATGCATACCATATATTGATAGATGGTGAGTATATTTTCATACTTAAAATGTCAATATCCGAAAATTGAATCAAGCAAAATGATGAAAGTTTGAGTGAGTTAGAATTAAAGCCATTCTGGTACAAGTTGCACAAACAAGTATTTGTGCCAAAATGAATTTGGTTATATCTTTCTCAGTTCTTAACCGTTTTTGATGAAACAAAAACCCAATTAAAGGTAATGAACGTGGTTACAAGGGTATGTAACGCACGTGACCGTTTAACCGGTCGCAACCGATTTAAACCGGTCTTTGAACTGTTTTAAAAGAATTTTGAAATGAGGCAACCAGCAACCAGACCAACCCCAAATTGGGGCAACTGCAACCGAAAAAAAGACCGGTCCATGGTCCGGTTCAGTCCGGTCCACCGGTTTTTTTCAGTCCTATGGACCGGACCTGTAAACACTACCTGAACCAGACTAGTGTTGGAACCCCAGCACCGTTGCATGCACCATGCAACATAAAGTGGTCCCCTGATTCCCTTCATGTCTTCTGAGCTTGATTCCTGTTCCCCCATCCTACGTTTACCCCCTGCTCCCTGTGTTCCTACTGTGGAAGAGCGAGTTCAGGTCGAAGGATGTTTGACTATGTAACATTGTTGCAAGTTGCAGTCTGAGAGCGTGAAGAACATGTCCACTGGTCTTGGTTCTCAATCAGCTTGAGCTCAACATTTGCAGGAATGAGATGCACCAAAAGTATTTGACCAAGTCGGTGGCCTCAGACAACTGGTGGATGCATGATCAGCTTGTTGGCCAGATGAAGGAGCGGACATTTGACTTAGCGGTAGGAGTAGGGGGAGATGGAATTAGCATGAGCTCAACATTTGCAAGGATGAGACACACCATAGTGTTTGACTAGTTCAGACAATTGTTGGACGCATAATCAGCTTTTCAGATTTCCTGGTGGCCAGATAAAGGAGCAGTCATTTGACTTAGCAAAAGAATTCTGGGGGCAGATGGAAGAGGGAATAATGTGAACAAGAAGCCTGAAATTTTCTTTTAAGTCTGTGATGGCGTGATGATTAGCATGGGAAATCTTACAGAGAGGATGTGTTGCATATGTCGTTGCACATGTGCACTTACTTGTACAAAGGGTTGTTGAAAGGAATACAATACAGACAGATATGAGTGGGTATGGTTGTAAGGTAGATCTATCTTTAGGTGTGGCATGCTTTGCCAAGAATTTGTGACCAATGTCAACTGATTTCAGCTGTTCAGATTGAATTGATTCACTTTCATCAGATTTCATTCAATTTGAACCAGCAGGGTTTTCACTTCATTGCATAGGTGGTGGTTACAGTGAGCGAGGTGAAGTTACCTTTTCTGTAGAAAAGGGGGGAGATACAGTACCTATGGCAACCTACCACAGGCCTACATAGGGTACTCACTGATCTATGTGACCTATATATCAGGGGGGAACCTATCAAGCTATAGTTCCTACATAGGCTACATAGACCTACATAGGTCTTGACCATTTTCCTGATGCAGTTTGATTCACTTTGAAGTCATACAGAGGATGAATGCGCGTTGTTCTTACTGGTTGATACTGACATTGGGGAATAGAAATTTGAGGTAGGAATTGAGAGGTTGTGATGCTGGTGTGGTAACTGGTCATGGTAGGTAGCAAGAAATTCAGCTGGGTTATCATGGTTGTGGGAGTATAAAAGGAAAGAAAAAGAGAAAAAGGAGGGATTTCTAGACTTCTTGGTATGCTTGCGATTGATAAAAATTTCAAAAAATGACCACAGCCTATCACTGGACACATGACAAGATAATTTGTCTTGGAATACTCTAAAAATATCTTTTGGAAGTTTCTATATGTTTTTAACATGTTTTATAAGTATTTAATCTTCATTTATTGAAAACAATCTTTGTAGATGTATTACATGTTTCTTACTAGAAAACAGAAAAAAAATAAGGAACTTTCAAAAGATATTTTTAGAGTATTTCAGTGCAGATTATCTTGTCATGTGTCCAGTGTATAATGATTGTTATATTACTTTTGCATAATACTTCTGAAGGTGAAAAATAAAACATGGGGACTTTTTAGCATTCTGACCCCCCAAAACAAATCCAAAACATCTTTCCTTTGCAATCCTTTCAACCACATGAACCACAGGCATTTGTGCACTGATCCTTCCTAATTATCCCTCCACATCCTTCTTTTTCACAGTTCCAACAATTCTTTCTCCACATTTTAGACCAACATCCTGTGTTGATTTTCTATTTTTCTGTTGGGTATCTAGTGTTTGTGTCTGTCCTAGTGCTTGAAAGTCTGGTCCAGTCCGGTTTTTTGGCCCAAAACAAAAAGACCAAGACCAAGACCAGTCCACACGATTCCTAAAACCTCAAAAGACCAGACCAGGACCAGAAAAGACCAAGACTGCAGTCTTTTTTGGTCTTTGGACCAGTCTTGGTCCAAACTGGTTACAACCAGTTCAAGACCAGTTTTTCGACTAAATATGCGATAACATTTGCAATAGTGAGTCAGTAGGTTTATTGAAATTCTTCGTAGCTTCTAATCGAGTGCAAGAACGTTAAATTACGTTGAGAATTGATGTACAGTTGAGTGCAAAAAGAATGAAGGTTGGTTCATTTTTCTGGTTCTTTCTAAGAATCTATTGTACCTCAAATGTATTTGTGTATTCTTTTACATTATGTAGTTGTGTTACACTTCCCTTGGTATGGACTAATTTCAGTGAAAGCTGGAGCCTTGAGAAGGTTTTTATTCTGGAGGCCATTTTTGGCATCTGAAAAAAAAAATATGTGCTAACTGGGGAGGTAGCCAGAACATACCTCTGGTCAACTTGAATGAGCCTATCAAAGAATCAGTCAAAAATACTGAGCGGTTAGGTCTGTAGATGCTTTGTAAAATGGCTTGTTTTGTCTAAAACAGGCCAAAAATGACCAAAATAGCACAAAATGACCATTTTCTGGAGGCTCTACAAGCATAACCGCTCAGTATTTTTAACTAATTCCTTGATAGGCTCATTCAAGTTGACCAGAGGTATGTTCTGGCTACCTCCCCAGTTAGCACATATTTTTTTTTCAGATGCCAAAAATGGCCTCCAGAATAAAAACCTTCTCAAGGCTCCAGCTTTCACTGAAATTAGTCCATACCAAGGGAAGTGTAACACAACTACATAATGTAAAAGAATACACAAATACATTTGAGGTACAATAGATTCTTAGAAAGAACCAGAAAAATGAACCAACCTTCATTCTTTTTGCACTCAACTGTATATACAAAAATACTAAGCTACATCTGCTATTTCCATGAAATATTTTACAGTTTTGTATGTATCTTTGTCAGTTTCTGGCCTAAAAATATGATCTTAGGTGCGTTTTGAAGGGTTATTATGTAGGTACAAAAGACCAGTCTTAACCGACAAGACCGGTTCACGTTAACCGGTCTTTTTGCGGTCTTGTGATCTCAAATCTGAAAGACCAAGACCACAGGTCTGGTCTTTTGCAGTCTTGGTCTGGTCCAGTTGCAGTCTTTTTGCAGTCTTGGGACTGGACTACTTCTAGTCTGCCCCGATGTATCATTCTCATTGGGAGATACCTGCAACAGGTAGTAGATGGATATTATAGAGCATTGCTTGGTTTTGATCAGCAGAATGACTGCTAGTTGCTTTCCTGGTATTGGGGGCTGGGCTGGTTGTGAAGCTGTATCTTTTTCAGATTTATGAATTTGAGCTTCAACTCCTTTGCATTGAGATCTAGGCTGGAATTGTGTCGCAACATTTGTCTGCCAGGTTGCATAACATGCAGTTAGAGACATTCCTCAAGCTAAAATTACCATTGATAAATGGCATTTTTAGTAACAATGGATAATGCAGTACACAACATTGTGGAGGGAAAGATGTCAAAAACATCGGAAATTCAAAGGACAAGACAAGACAGGGGTGTGGGAACTATTTACCAAATTAAGGCAATTCTCAATACAGAAATCATATGATTTCCATTCTCAGAATTATTTTGATAGCAGCTGCTATGATTTTTAAATGTGGAAATCATAGCAGCTGCTACCACCCACAGGCATGGGAACTCTGCCAGAAATTTGAATTGCTATAACCCCACATGATCAAAATTTTTGGCTCTCTGCTTCTCCCACATCTGCTCTTCCGAAAAATATGCCTTATCTCCAGAATTTGCAACATTCTTCTCTTTCAAAAGTAGGACCCTTATTCACCATGCCTCTCACTTTCGTTTGCTGGCACCTCCTGCTTCAAGTTCAAGTTTCAAGGTCTTTGAATTCTTAGTCCTTCGCCTGATGACATGGTAGCATTTTGCTAACTTTTAGACCCCTCACCGGCACTTTGATCTCTGAATTTATATCCATGTCCCCTATTGAATCTTGTCTTCATTTGCCTGCATATCAAACTTGGAACTGAGGACAAGGATTTCGCTTTTTGTTTTCCGAATCTTTGTTGAGCTGCTACTAGCAAAGATGAACATCAACTGGCATGTGAAGGCATCCCATATAAGTCTCGCTCTAGATCAATTCTAGATATGCCAGTGTCTATTTTATTGTTGACATAGGCTCCGGCCAAATTGATTTGAAATAGCAACCACGGAATTGTGATGTTATAGTGATGGTAAGGAATACTTGAGTACCAGAAAGGGGGTCTAAATGTATTATTGCATTGGCTCAAACCTTCCCCAAGCCACAACAATTTTCTGTAGAGTACCAGTGCCAGATACATTCAATTGGGCCTCCCCTTTTCTGCCTCCACATTTTACGGACATGCGGCCACTGAGAGTGTCCCAACACTCCTTTCTACAATTTGAACCACTCCAATGACATGGACTTGGTTGTTTGATTTCAGGATGTCTTTGATTTCAGTGACAATAAATCATAAAATAATGAGTAGGTCATCTCAAAGTTACTTGTCAAGTATATGGTTTATCAAGTGGCCAATCTTCCAGAGATGGTTAACCGTATCTGGGCAGCTTCTACATTGGTAGTTCTCTGATGGTTCATGTCCAACACAAATAGGTTTGCAGGTAGAGAATTTTCACCTGTTGTATATTAAATCAGTGTCGATGTGAGGGCGATCAATGGAATGCCTGAGAACCCAGCATGTCAAAAGTTTTTCCCCTGCAGCAATAGATATATGTATATGTACTCATCTTTGGCATGGCGAAGCGCGTTCATCCTTGTCATTGCATCATTGTAGTGCTCAGGACAGTAGTTACAACACCAGACATGGTGCTCTGGATTCAGGAAGGATTGTTCATGTCTTTTGATACATTCCATAGCCTCTGTTGTGAGAAGTGCCCAAGGTGTTCTGGAGAGGTGGGAATCTGTGTTCTGAATCACATGAGAAATCTTTCCAAATCTAATTAGCTGTATCATGAACACAAGGGGGGTCCAGGATTTTTATAAATCCTATCAGGTTGAATTTTTTTTTAAGGCCTCGATGGCTGGACTAACTGACTAGGGTGGGAATATATTACCAAATATGGAAACATTACATCATAATGTCTAAACCTCATCATCTCACCTTCATTTGTTTCCACTGTACTTGCACGAGTCACAGATCCACCGTTGAATTCTGCACTTGATACCCACTCATACAAGATGATACTAAATAATGTGTAAGTTCTCTATTGCTGGTAGACGTACTTACCAAACTTGTTTCACATCTCTTCTGTTTGCCGCAGATCAATTTGTCTTTGTCGTCCATCTCATCACTGTCAATGGGCCACCACATACACATTCACTGATAAACTTTCACTTGGGGACATGCGCAGCCTCGATGTTTGATGTTCAACCTCGATGGATGTGGGAGATAGGACGGTTTGAGTAGTGGTTGTCGTACAGTGGCGATCAAAAGTATTGCACAGCCACCACATGCACTTGTAAATCTAGCCTACTGATCGTAAAATGCACTCAATTAAGATAAGAAAACAACTATACTGCAGCCAGAAAAGTACAAAATAATGTGGTAGTCTCAATAATAGTAATTAGTGGTCCTGCCGATGTCAAAGCCATGAGAACGAATCAAAGCGCTGTGCAATTCTTTTGCTCACAGGCTGTCCGACGTGAGATTAAGTGATTGCGGGAGAACCAAAGAAGCAATTTCTTACTGGCCTTCAGTACTTTGTAGCGCCACCCCGAGCCATCATTAATGCAGCAATGCAACGAGGCATACTCTCATAGAGAGTGTTGAGGGCCTTCTGTGGAAAATTTGCCCATTCCTCCTGAAGTGCTACCCATAACTCCTCCTTGTTTGTCGGCAATGGGTTGCGAGCATGAACTAAGGCATCCAACTGATCCCAGACATGCTCAATGATATTCATATCTGGGCTAGATGGCAGCCATGGGAGTTGCTTGACATTTTTTCATGCAAACCACTCCTGAGCTACCTTGGATCTGTGTTTGGGATTGTTGTCCTGCTGAAAAATCAACCCCTCCTTCCCTGTACGCCTTATTTTTAGGTCCTTAATACTACTGAGAAATTGTTTATCAAGAATTTCCACATAGTCCGGGCCGCACATAATTCCGTCGATCCGATGAAGGTGTCCCATACCCTTAGCAGTAATCATCCCCCACACCATGAGGTTTCCTGTGCCATGTTTAATAGTTTTCTTAATAAAGCAATCATCTAGGGCCTGTCCAGGTTGAAACCATGCATATTGGCAGCCATCTGATTTGAAAAGAAGGAATTTGGACTTGTCAAAAAATCCAACATGCTTCCAATCCTCAACAGTCCAGCCTGCATGTGCCAAAGCCTAGAGGGACCTACGAACACAACAGACAAGTCCGTAAGCCCAGAGATTGCATGAGAGTGTGTGGCGAGAGACAGCAGGGAAGGCTTTCTTAACAACCTCAGTAGCATTTGCAGCTTCACATTTTGCAAGCATCCGGGCTGCAACTCGGACATCACAGGCATCTAATTTACATGGCCAGCCTGTCTTTGGATTAACATAGTAAGGATCAGCTGATTTTTTGAAGTGCTTCAGTATATGGGTGACAGTTGTGTGATGAATACCAATTCTTTGGGCAATGTCATTGTCGTCCATGGAAAGCTTCTTGAGATCAACAATTCTGGCAACTTTTGTTGGGGAAGTATAGACCATGATTGTGAAAAGATGTCTGAGCTGTTTTTTCAGTCCATACTTTGCTAGATTTTTTATAATGAGGTACCATGTGTTTCTGAGACACCTGAGCAAAAGTATTGCACATGGTTTTCAGCAGTAAAATGCATGTATTATGGCTAGATCTAATTCATATATGTGTAACTTGATTCGATTATATGTATTACACTTTAATGTACCCCAAGCACTCATTTTACTTGAGATTAAAGCATGAATCCAACCAGGAGATTGATGCGACTTGATCATGTGGTGGCTGTGCAATACTTTTGATTGCCACTGTATGGGTGTCATGCCCAGTTTTGGTCTCTGTTGCGACACTGACAGATCCTTTGTAGACTGAATCAACACCAGTTGGTGTCTCGACAACTGCATCAACCGTGGTTACATTGCCTGGTTGCCAAACTCCCAACACTGACCACCAGGCTATCTGCCAGCTCAGTGTCTGGTACTTGCAAAACAGTGAGTTGATATCTGTGTTAAGTGGGCTGCTGTAGGTGATTTCAAACTTCAATATCACATAGGAACTTTCTTTACCATCGGTCAGCAGATTCCCTTCCCCCTTAGTGTCACCTTTGCCACCATCAACATCGTCATCACCACTCTCGTCATCCCCCAAGTCACTCTTGTTATCGGTAGACTAAGAATGTGCAGGGATGTCAATTGTTGTCCGGCCCCTACCACCACTGGTGGAGTGTTGCCATTAATTGAATGTGCCACCAGTCAAGATTCCTTGTTATCAAGATTTCTGTGTTAGTATACAATATCAACTAGCTGTGACCTGTGCTTTGCATGGGGCTTTCCTTTTGAAAGTTCAAACATTCACCAATTTGAATTCCTGAATTTGTCCAGATTATAAAAGAATTGAATACATCTCTGAGCAGATCAATGCAGGACCAAAGTATTAGAGTAACAAAGTATCCATAAGGTGGAGGCTATTAAGAACTTCAAGAGGGTGGCACATTCTCATCAGTGAAGAAATTAGCAGAACTCTCTAACTCAACCCTCTTGTGTTTGGCTGCTCTGGTAGCCTGTGCTGGTGTTGGAGTTGCTGGCATTAGTGTCGGTGATTCAGATCATCAGATGCCTTCTGATTGTAGCTCAAAAGTCCTCTGCAGAGGCACACAGGGTTTTCAAGGGAGCTACACAAATTCATAAAGGCAAATCTCAAAAATAAAGAAGCTCACTTTCTAATCTAAGTCATTTGTCAATGTCAAAACCGCTGCAGATCCCATAGGACAGAATACTACATTATCAACTTCCACAATGAACTTCTTGACTTTCCTTGGCTTGGAATCACTGGCAACAATTGCATTGGCAAGAAAACCTGTGACAAACACATACCACTTCGCATATGGCACAAGCTTGCCAAACTATTCATACGAAGGAGAGTCAAGCACAGTGCAAGTGAAAGAGGCAGTAGGCTTGCTTTTAGAACCGGACTTGACGGGGCCCGTTACTATGAAATATCCATGTCGAATGTTGCCTGGTATTGATCGCAGTTTGCTGCATACCCAGAGAGCTTCTCGGCGCGTTGAGTAGCTCAGAATTGCGAGCAGCTTGATTAGCGCAATGGCAATCCACTCTGGTCCTCTCAATGTATCCTGGTCGAGGACTTAGGGCATCAGGTCTTGAAGAAGGGTGGCGACACCGAGGACTTTGGTCCACATTCTGGACCAGTCAGTGGTTGGGACTGTCACGAAGAGCTTGCTGTGTCCACTGTCGGTGTCGTTGTGGAGTATTTAGAATATTATCAGACTGTCAATGGTCAGATATACATATTGAGAAGAAGAATTGCTACATACATGATGATCTTCAAGTTCGACAACAATTTTCGAACCCATTGGCAAAGTGCATACCTTGAGCATGTCAGGATCATGACCGTGATTGCAGGATGCTGAAGTTTCAAGAATTCTCGAGAAATTACTGAATTTGTGTACTGCCAGCTGAATTTCAAGGTAGATTCAGCAGGGGCAGGGCGGTCTATTGAGCAGTGTTGATCTGGCAAGCATCAGGCCTTCTGTGTAAGTCAAAGCCACAAAACAGGAGGGAGTAAAAAAGCTCTGTTTGAATTGGTACCTACACAGCAAGTCAGAGTAAGTAAACAGGGCAGAATAGCATCAACAGTGGTGGAAAATGGTGAATGAAAAAGGTGGTGTGAATGGCCGTCATGATAGCAGATGGACAATATAGCATCCATGAGAGGAAGACATCATCAAAGTTGTCTAGCCAATCAAATATCATCTTTGTCCCCCATGGGAAAGTGCCTTGTCGTTTTATAATATGATAAAATGTTCCCATGAAAGGTTATGTAACAACCACTCACTGAAATACTATATTTCTATGCAACATACTGGCTCTTTGATCTCTGGAGGCTTCTCCATCAACATTTTGAACTGTTTCAGGGTGTTTCCAGGCCGTTCGGATGGGAGGTCAATTTTTTTTAAACAGCCTGTCGGCTGGACTAACTAACCATCCCAATATGGCATTTTCAAATCCTGGACCCCCCTTGCATGAACATTGCATGACTTACACATCCCTCCACATCAAGGCCTGGCGAGCAACTCCTGAGTTCCAAGAAACATTGCATCCCTCACAGAAAATTTGTGCATCTCTTGTGTCCAGATCATTGACAGTCACTGTTTTCAGATCCATACCTAGAAGATCAACTAACATGAGTGTGTTGGCTCTGCCCGCAGCACTAAATTGAAAGTCGAACTGTGAATCAATGCATTTAAAATGAGAACGAAGGTCTTTCAAGCCAATCAAGACCAAAGGGGGGCATCCGATCCTGTCATCTTCACAAGAAGCACAGATGAAGACATTTACAGCAAGGTCCAAATTCTCATACAGAGATTCTAGCCTGGCAGACATGTTATGTTCATGCACCTGCATCCAAGAATCGAGGAAAGGTGCCAGGTGACTTTGTACTAGTTCCTTTGGAAGCTCTCCAACTTCATTTGATTCTGAGGCAATGAAAGCTGCAAATGGCTCGCACTTATAGATTGCTTCCACCTTTGGCAAATTTGGCCACGATGTTGGGGGAAGTGTCTTTTGATGAGTGTGATACCAATCACCCACTAACTTCTGCCTTTGCAAGGTCAAAGACCATTGCTGTCTTTCCAGTCTATAGATCTTGTGGGCTTCGGAAGTTTGCAGCAGTTCAAGAGCAAGCTGCTTGTAAGCTGAATCCAAATTTCAGATAGAATATGTTGCAAGAGGAGAAGCTTGAGCTTACAACGACAGTTAAATTTAAATTTTTCTCTGTATAAATAATGATCAAGAAGCTGTCCTAATGTAGCATCTAGATCCACTTGATCATGGCTGTGTCGTAGAAGGACAGAAGAATGGCTAATACAAAGGTCAGTCCTTGATATCTCCAATGATAAATGTCAGATGAAATACTGTTCAATCAATTGCTTAATGTCATCTTCCATAAGCTGATTGCCGATCTCAACCATAAATTCATTGGTGATCTCTGATTCCTGTCCATAGACATCAGCAGAGTGCATCTGATGGGGAATGCCATACATCACCTCAAAGCCACGTATTGTGTTGGCAATTTTCAAGGATTTGAATTCCTCAAATTCTAGGGATGCACCGGGGATGCCAGAAGATATCCCCATGTTGAAGTGCAAAGTCATCTTGCTGATATCCAACCTCAGATAACTTGGCTCCTTGTCATAGTCCAAACCATTTGGGTAAAATCTTACATCTAATTTCAGCAGTTAATCTGTGATCACTTATGAAATAGAAGGAAAGACACCTGGCTGATAAGAATGAGGGATGCATTTCCAGAATGTTCCTACATTGTCTCCGATCCCGAGGCCATTCACGTCAATGCTAGACTTCTCAACATACATATCATTCTGTGTGTTTGAAAAGCACCTCCAAGTTAGTTGGAGACATCACTCATTATCATCTGCTCCCCATACAGAACTGGCAAAAGTAGCTTCAAAAATGGAAATCAATCATGGTGCCCTTCTGCCTGTAATACTGTCCCAACAATGAGTCTTTTTATACATTATAGTGAAACAGCCTACATCACAAGTGGCTGGGCCAAACAGCATTGAAGCCCATTGCAGTTCAGAGATGTCCATAGGATAAGGCGGGAGAACATCAGAACACCTCTTGAACACTTCCTCCCACACAGATGACGCCTTCTGATCCAAGAGCACACTCCTCAGCCTCTTAGTTGAGTGTATAAGGGAATAAAGGTCAATAGGATGAAGAAATTCAAAGATCTAGGTTGGCATGTGGCTCATCAATCTATTGATCAAGGCGAGATTCTGAGGCGTCATTACAGACCTCAAGTAGAAGTTCAATGGGAAGATTCAAAACACAGGATATGTCTAGAGAAGCTGTTCTTGAAGCCTTGATCTCTGCCCTCCTCTGGCACTTTATAGCAGCTGCAAACCAATTGTCTGAGGTGTCAGCAATGAGTAAAATCTGTATTCCAAAGATTTTGCTCTCAACTTACAATTCTGGAAAATTGGGCCAAAATTAGTGAGGAATGGGCGAACCTGCTCATAGGAAGAGAATGACAGGACCCTGGGCAATAGGGGGTTTCACAGTAGGCCAACTTAGGTCCCAACTTTCATTCCAACTTGTGGGCCAACTTCAACAAAGTTGAAGGGGAAGTTGGCCAACTTTACCGTGAAACACCTTGAACTGCAGAAAACATGAACTTGGGCTGATTTGGGCTCGGAAGGGATTCCGAATGCAGATTTCTGCCTATTTTGGACATGTGGGAAGTTGCAAGGTGAAGTTGGGCACCAAGTTGGGATCAAAGTTGGCTGCAAATCGGCGTCGGGACCACGATTTGCATCCCAACTTGATGAAGTTGGTTAAACTTTGTCCTTCCAACTTGGCAAAAGTTGCTCACCAAGTTGGGGATTAAGTTGGGACCTAAGTTGGCCTACTGTGAAACCCCCTAATGGTAGGAGAGGCCTGATCCTGAAAAAGCACCTTTCGTCCAGACAGAGGTTGAGCCAATTTGTCTGGATTGCACCTGGCCTTGCCAAAATTTCCTGAAATTTGTCCAGACATCAGTATCTAGCCTATTTTTCCCCAAAATTTGTCTGGATAGACTGTATCTGGCCTAAAATCACCACAGATGAGGCTTGGGATTTCAGAAATTGAGGAAATGAGGTACCAAGCATTGTAATAACACCAAAAGGCAATGACTACAATAGATAGGCTGCTTGTATTCAACCTGGTATCTAGTAGCACATAAACTAGTGTAATTTTTACACTAGTGCTTCTGCAAGAGCTTCAAGTTCAATGTCACTTAGTGATGGGCGCGGGTTACCCGCGGGTGTTTCCACACTTACCTTTACCCTGACCCCACGCAAACCCGTACCCTTTCCATGGGTGAGGGTATTTTGAGGGTAGGGGTGAGGGTTTGCACAGGGTTTGAAGGGTTAGAAACCCACAACGGGTGGACGCAAGGGTCAAATAAAATGCGAACATGGGGTACAAGCTAGCTAGACTTTCTGCAAGACTACCTAATCATATGTAATATAATCCCACCCAAACCTCAACTCGTCTTCTTCTCCTACGACGTCTGGAAGGCTGGCTGCAGCCTTAATGTCAGCATCACGGACAAGGCCCAACTTACTCCAAGCCCCAAGACACATCAACGCGCAAGTTGATGCGATGCTGAGTCGATTACGGATGTGAGATAGAACGAGCCGGCCCTTGCTGAAGACACGTTCAACATCGGTAGAGGTGGCTAAACGAGGGTGAGGCCTATGACAAACTGGCATGCAAATTTGACATACCAGGAATAGATAGATAGTTCCGCGCCATCCGAGATAAGCAAGGGTAGACAGCGCGCTTTTCAACCCACCAGAGAAGTGCGTCTTTGACCTTCTCGGGTCCCGTGCTCAGGTATTGTGCCAGCTCGCTCCGAAGCTCCTCATTGACAGGCGCCGAACTTGAACAGGACAGCAAGTCGACGAAGATGTTCTCCGATTGTGAAATAGGTGCCTAAGAGACTTCGTTTCAATTATAATGTAGTTAGAACTATATGTGACGTACCGATGCTGCTTCTGGTTCCTCCAACTCAGGAGACATGCCTGCGTATCCTCTATCGAATTCCTCTTCAACGATCTCACGCGCAGTCTCAATCCATTCTTCTTCCCATCCAGCCGATCGGAAATAGTCGAGTTTGCGCTTTGGATCGAGCACTGAGTAGACGGACATTAGTTGCAAGTCTTGAGAGTAGAGAAAGTTGAGCTTACCCATTGCAATACGATATACTTCCGAATAATCCGTCATATTGTAATACTTGTTTAGCAACCTCTTCCCAATTAGCATGGAAGCCCGGATTGAGGGGAGATATGTCGTATTGAGTGCACCAGAGGCAAGGTGCTTATCAATGTAGTCCATAGCAGGGATGACTTTCAAGAGGTTTGGTGTTTGAGCCGAGAAAAAGAGGGTCGCCTGCTTGAAGATCTAGAGAAGTTTTGAGTAACAAACTGTGAATAAGCGAAGCGACGTACTTTTAAAACACCTGAAAGCTTTTCGGCAATCGTCCACTCCATCTCTGAGAGCTCATATGACCGAAGCTTCATCTCACGGATACCAGTCAATTCGTCGAGTGGCTTGCGGTATAAGAGCGCGAACTCGAGCATGTCGAATGTTGAATTCCATCGTGTAGCGACATCCCGAGGCATCATCCGAAGTGAGAGAGGTTTTTGTTTGGCTGCTATGCTCACCTCTGCATGTTGCTTGAGAATCGAGAACCATTGTGGTAGAATGATCGTTGTCGAATTCTTGACGGCGAAGGCGAGTTTACGGAGCTGGTGTGATGAGAACAAGTCAAACGTGAATTTAGTGTTTACACTAGATTGAATCGGAGACTGAATTTACTTTCACCAAGACCAAACGCACTGGCCGTAAGCTCTCGTCGAGTTCTACAACCTCTTCTGCGGACATCTCACCTCGAATATCAGCAAGTCCTTCACTGCTGTCATCGTCCTCGTCATCCTCCACTAAATCATTTCCCATCAGCTCCTCTTCAACTTCAATATCTACAGCAAGATCAGCAAGGGCTTGCGTCGCGGCATCAAGAGCATCATCTGCTTCAGCCTTCGGAAGGTCGAACTGCTTCAAGATACTCTTAGCGACGAGGTTAAGGATGTGTGTGAAGCACCGAGTATGGTTTGCTGCACCAGGAAAGTCGTCCAAGAGCTTGGAAAGCTCGTCGATCATTGTATCATTTGGCGCGGCATTGTCGCAAGTAATGCTGAGTACCTGCAGAACAGTGAGTCACTGAAACTGATGTAAAACAAATTTGAACTGACCTTATCTGAAATTCCAAAATCATCTAGAACTTTAGCAAATGCAGCAGCAAGGTTCAATCCCGAATGCGACTGGGCAACCTCGACAAGATCAAGAAGCATAGAAAAAGGAATGCCATTCCGATCGAAGTGGGCAGTAACGGCGATGTACGCCTTGGAATTCGGTGACGTCCAAGCGTCCGTTCCAAAGCTTATCTTGCCGTCGTGCCCCTAATTCAAGGTGAGTGTCTGTTATGTCATTTTTAAATGCTACTCATTACTGACCTGAAGCATTTTAGCAATCCTCTTTCGCACCTTCATAAACACTTCCTTGACATCACGGGAAACAGTTGAACAAGACGGTAAGTAATACTCTGGCCTCCCCATTTTCATGAGGCAGCGAAATCCTCGGTCCTCAACGATGCTGAATGGGCGCATGCTTTCAGATACCCAGCGAACAATCTCGGCCCTATCAGGTCATTGTCAGAGGATGAATAACTTGAACATGCTATCTCTCTTACCGAGTCTCCGCTTTGGTGTGTTGGCGATGTGAGTACGATACTTTTCCTTTCCCCTTGCACTCAAATGCTGCCGTGATTGAGCCGTCCTGAAGCCCGCCAAGAGTTTTGCGAGCTGACTCGATGTCAACCTTTGCATCCAAGGCTTTAGCGACAGTGTCTCCTCCCCAGCAAAGGATCGCATGACGTTTGAGGTTACTGCTCGATGTCCGGTCCAACGTATCGAGGTAACGCCGAACAATTCGCTTGTTGGTGCCTTTACCCTTACAAACACCTGCTGAGCAGCGGAACTCATGAGCGCGACGGCCTTCGGCATTGTAGGTGATGTCTGGGATTGGGCCAAAGAAAGCGTAGATGGGCGAGGTCCAATCCTCGATGAGACGCGCTGGCAAAATTTGGTGAGTATTTGTCAATGACACTTGAGTTCAATAGAAAACTTACCTAGTTCTGCCTCGGCGGTCTCCCCCTCCTCCTCCTCCTCATCGTCGTCATCGCCGTCATGGTCTTCATCCCCACACTCACTGGAGTCTACAGGGATCAGGCTAGGCAAGTCGTCGAGGTCGTCGTCAACCATCTCAACATCGTCGTTGTCGCTTCCGTCAGCGGCCTCCATGATTCGTGATGCATTCCATGGTAGTGAATTGGAAGGGAGGTCGTCGTCGTCGTCGACCACAAGCTCGACTGATGGCTGTTGCTGTCGGCGCAACGCGGCTGCGTCCTCTTCGAGCTTTCGCCGTTTAACAGCAGCAGGGTCGACATTGTCGGTGGAGGCAAGGCTGGCAGCGAGGAAGCGTTTGCGAACGCCGAGAGGACGTTGCTCAGGAATTGGTTTACTATGGGTAGGTGCCATTTCTTAGATAAATGCTCATAACTTACCTGATATTTATAGGACTTCGGCTACTTACTCTGAAAACTAGGTTGGGCCAGGCTCCTCGCGATGGAAGAAAAGGATGGTTTTGCGTGTTAAAAGGCCGGCAGAATGTATTGTGGAGCAGTGAAATATGTAGGTATCGTGTTTATAATGTCGGACAAGCATTTGCTGCTCCACAAGAGTCAATTTCCAGTATATAGTCTACCGGATCTGTACATGAATGATTACGAAGTTAAGTCGAGGCGACGCCCCCATCTTTTCTCATTTCAACTTGCCTTCAAGCCGACGCTCCCATCTTTTCTCAATTCAACTTGCCTTCAAGCCGATGCTCCCATCTTTTCTCAATTCAACTTGCCTTCAAGCCGATGCTCCCATCTTTTCTCAATTCAACTTGCCTTCAAGCTGATGCTCCCATCTTTTCTCAATTCAACTTGCCTTCAAGCCGATGCTCCCATCTTTTCTCAATTCAACTTGCCTTCAAGCCGACACCCCCATCTTTTCTCAATTCAACTTGCCTTTCAACATGTCATTTTGAGACCTGTTCATGTTGTTTGGACATGCTAAATCCTAAGCTCTACCCTTTCGGAATTAGGCGGGTAACCCTAACCCGTGGTGAGGGTTAGGGTTTGGCTGAGGGTTCAATGTTGCTACCTCTACCCTCACCCACTGTACCCTTACCCACGTACCCTTAAGGGTTCCCATACCCTTGCACATCACTAATGTCACTTGTAGTTGCTTGTCAGTTTTTTGTAGGGTGTGGAATCGATTCAACTCATCAGGGAAGAGCTCGAGGATAGAGCCCTGTTGTTGAGAGGGCTCCTTGTACCAAATAAAATATTTAGAGCACGTAGATCCAGACAAGCTAAAATTTTCGAGAAAACTAGTACAGCAGGAGATTTGAACATGAGAGCTTTACAAACTCTGGAACCTGTGACTACTGGCGCTGAGCCACTTCACCACGGCTGACATATGTCTGAACATCTCACCTGGCTACACAGTGAGGCGGAATTTTTGTCTGGATCAAGGGCGCTGGCTGTTTCGAAAATTTCGTCAATTTTGTCCGGATTGGCTCCTGGCCTTTTTCAAATTTTCTTCAAAATCCGTCCGGATTGTGACCTGGCCTCCCCTACCATTGCCCGGGGTCCTAGAATGACGCGGGACCGCGGCAGTGTCACACTTGAGCTTGATGCATTGATGCGCCGTGACGCGTGACACAGTGCTGACGCCAAGCTGGACTTCAGCTGTGCAGTCCGTCAATGATCTAGAAACAAACTGAAATAGGTATTCGTGGTAGCTCATCTACCTTTATCGGGCCGACTCGCACAGTAGTGGCCAGAGTCGCGTTCAAGACGTTCGTCTTTCTCCGTGAACCATCGCGTACGAACCCGATACCAAGGTACAGCCGTTTGCATAAGTCATTGAACACTTCGATTTTTTTTGCGTCGTCACGTGCCAACTTTCCCGTAGCCAAACAAATGATTGATCGAGTAGATAACGCGCGAAGCGATTGAACTCAGAGCTCACCTCTTATACTCATTTCTCGAGCTGAACACGTTCCTTCCTATCGGAAATGTGTTTTTCATCTCGGTCACCAGATAAATAAAATATATTGAGCACCTGGACGCAAGGCTTCAGGATGGTGAACGAGGCAGTACAATGCGCGTTGATTTTTCGGCTCAGCTTCGGATTTGATAAGTGAGAGCAAGGTTGACAGGAAATAGAAAATACCTTGTTCGAGGTGAGTGTAGCTCAGGTAGGAGTCTGGGACTCGATTATGGACGAAAGTGAGCGGGCAAAGGGAGAGGAGTGCAGTAGAGCGCGCATTATCTCAACGTTATCTACTCGATCAATCATTTGTTTGGCTACGGGAAAGTTGGCACGTGACGACGCAAAAAAAATCGAAGTGTTCAATGACTTATGCAAACGGCTGTAAGGGATGGACATTGAACGTTGAACGTTGAACCGTTGCTTTCTCACTGCTCGTACTCTTCCAGACATCCTGCCTCTGTCAAAGTCTCCCAACTTATCCAAAAGCGGTCGCCCACAACGACTTGCACCACACAGGGTCAACTTCAAGTTTAGAAAAACAAATAGATAAAGGGATACGTACATTGGCAGGAGCCTCAGGCAGATTTTCAAAAAATTTATCAATCTTCTCCAAAACCTCTGGCGTCAACTGCAGGATCACCTGCCTTGAGGTTGTGAGTAACCTACTCAGGATTCGACGCGCCGAGAATGACGGTGGACGTGTTGTAATTCTTCGCGACCCATAAGAGTACGGCTCACGGTCGTGTTGAGTTCTATGGGTCCCGGAAGTGGTTTCAATTCTTTCTTGTTTCCTCTCCCACTAGAGCTGCTAATGGATAGCTCTCGTTTGCATTTTACCCACCGGTCTATCGATGTGAGTTTAGCTCACAAAGTTGGCCAAAATTAAAATGAAAAAATCGGCTACCGTGAGCGGGCCTAATGGAAGGAAGATTCAATCCCCGGGTGGATTTTTGTGGAGACGGACTGGATGTTTGTCCTCAAAAGTGATCATGAAGTTACAAGGGAGATGGTTTAAAAGAGGAAGATAGAAGTTTTGTGAAATGGCGTGCCAGGGTATAGGTACATTGAGATAGTATGATATTGTACATAGGAGTGAGGATGTCATAGGTGTTAGGTTAGGGGAATGGGAAGGGAATAGAAATGAGCCGAGGAGTGTGCATACTATCGAGCATTATTCATTCATCCATCCATCCTTTGAAGCCAATCCAGCGCGGAGCTGGACAATTCCAATGTCGAAGTCGTTTTCTCAAGCGCAAGCCAGCAGCCACCCGCGGCCTCAAGCGTCCGTGACCGATATCTCCGTGCGCAACTGCTCAAACCTCCGCCCCTCCCCTTCAGCTCTCTCAACCACCTTCCCAAGCTTCTCCTCGCGCACCTGCAGCCGCTGCTCCATACCCAGGATCAGCATCCGTACTTGATCAATGTGCGCCAGGGTTGGTGATGCCATGTTTTGTTGCTGTTCTTGTTGTGGATTCATCCTGGATCTGGGCCTGTCAGGGGAAGGCGTTGCTTGGTTTCGGGTGAGATTTAGAGTGGGTGATGGGGAAGAGATAGTGTTCGAGCGGGCGTGTCGAATATTTGAGCGCCCCCCGGGAAGGATTACAGATGCGGTTGAGCCGAGTTCAAGGTTTGACTTGGGGTAGGTGTTAGCTTGTTGATGGACAACGGATATCTATCTAGACGGCGTACCTGCCAATTCTCCCCCGCCAATCTGGTCAACTCGCGTTCAAGCATCTTTTCTCGTGTTTTGGCTCTGAGTTGGCGATCATTGAACAGGTAAAGACGCAGAGCGAAAGCCACGTACCTTTCGAGTTCAGCCATGCATCGCTCGTTCTCCCGCTGCGTTCCTTGAAGTAGAAGTTCCAAGTTCTTGTACTCCCTATCGAGCTCCTGAATCGTTTCCAGTGGTGGTCGTTGGGCTAGTTGGTCTTGTAGAATCTGGACCTGCGTCCGTAGCTGCCATAGGGAGGTTCAGAGTCTAGCATTGCAAAAGCAACTTGAAAAAGAACGTGCTTTGTCGTTCTCCCTGTCCTTATCCAATAACTGTTTCCTCAACACGTCTTCGTTGGACTCATCGCCTTCGCGGAGCATGCCAAGATCGTCGGCGGCGAGGGCGAGCGAGGGTCGTGCATAGTGGCGGACGCTTTGGGCGCGGCGCATTGTGTGATGTCGGATGTGCTCAACCTTGCCGCGTGACGCGTGGAGAGCGAACGTAAACATCACGTGCCAAGTCAGCAGGACATGTCACACGCGTCCAACACGCGTCGCGTCCGCACTGACGTTCTTTCACTCCTTTCCGCGGAGCACGCCCAAACAGTCGTTACTGTGGCCCTAACGAATTGAGCCCTGACATACACAATGGGGCACTACCTACGCCATGATCGGTGGAGGGCGCCAGATGCAATGTAAGCGCTGTAAACCACAACCTGTTTGTTGCCAACATTAGACATTTGTTAGACAGTTTCTGTGGCGCTAGAGTCTACATGCTATCTAAGTGTTTTTTGGCACCGTATCCTGTCCACGAATTCTCAAATATTGAGTTGATGGCCTCATCAACCACCAGCACCATTTCCGTCTTGAAATGAAACATAAAAAGATCAAGTCACCGGTACTATTAACCTGTTGGAGAATGGTCGGGCATCGTGCAAGGAACAAGAGATATTGGGAAGCCTCACGATCTCCTTTCGCCAACAGAGCTGTTATCTTTTTGATTTTATCACCGCACTTCCGCTCGTCGAGGGGATTTATAAATGTTCGCGACATCCTTATTTCCGTCGGGTCCCAACCAACTGCTTTGAGTTATTGTCCTCATCTAGATTCGCGTCCTAACCCTAAATCCTTTTCCCGGTGGATCCAAGGTCAGACATGCAGTTTGATCTCATGATACGTCGACTCAGTGTGTAAAAGAAATAAAAAACCTGTACACTTTTAATAAAGGTTGTACGTTCTGAAGAGGAGCAGATGAATATCCACTCACTCATCCCACGCTCGCCCAACAACGCCCTTCGGCTCCATTATTTGTTTTAAAAGTCCCGACCTTCACCTCCTCAGTTAAGGAGGATAAGGCAATTCGTAAAATCCGGGTGACTGAAACGCTCTCATCTGCCCTCGGACGAGCGGTTCACAGGATCCAGTCTCACCTGTATTTCAGCCTTATAATTGCTTGAACTCAAGGGCCCAATTGTACCAAACCGTTATCTTTTTCAAAACGCGAAAAGACTTTTGACTGTGTCAAAAATCCATTTTTCGCTATTTCCTTCAAGCAGAGGATTTTTCGTTCGTATGGGTACTTGATTAGAAATTTTTATGACCCTATCTATACTCTACACACGCATCTACATACCTCATGACTAAATAGACTTAAAAACCCACCAATTCTGAGACCTCACCTCCCCGCCGAATGAGTGCCAAACGTACCCCTGGCTCACTGAGAAATAAAATAAAACAAAATCCCAAAAATTACATCCGCCTCGAGTCTCAACCTTTTCCAGCCACCCCAGCTCAACGAGCAATCCCAACTTGGCGAAAGGATTAAACTCGGTCTCCGACGGGCTTCCGACGAAGCGCCCAACGGCCTATTTTCGTCACTAGCCCTGACTCGGGGTTCTTCCTCGTCGCGTGGGGAACAGGAACTTGGGCCGATTCTAATACCTAATACATACATTGCTTCGAGCTCCCGTTAACTTCTTGTTGGCTCTCGCTTCCACTTAGGCTGTGATCATGAACCTCGCCGAGACAACAGTTGGTCAGTTACTGCCAGTGCGCCCCTGGTTTTCGTGAAGTTCGGACGCTGACTTGGGTGTTGTGCTATAGGTCCTATTCTACTTGGCATTTTTGGTGAGGAATTCTTAGCAGAGGGTGATTATTTGGTTGCGATTTTGAACGGAAATATTGGAAATAAGTGAACACCTATCTATACGGGATTGTTTCCTTCCAATATGCATCTTATTATAATTCAGGTATGTTGTCTTTCCTTGTCTACGCTCTGGTTTCTCACTGATCATCATGATAGTATTCAACGACACACTATGGATTAGGTGCGCACTTTGCATTTGAACTCGACTTGGAGAACGCATCCGATTGAAGGTACGGATACGGCAGGCTTATGGTCTTTTCGTTATTCTGCCTGGACACTTTTCACAGCGTTTCGTGAGTTCGCAAGGATTTAAGAGGACATCGGCAGATTTTGATTCTAAATGGCAGGTTGATGTACCTCGCCTGGGCATACACGTACGCCTCAACCCTTTCTTCTCTCGTCGACCACCTAGAAATACTGAAATTTTGTTTATCAGCATGCAAGACACTCGTAGGATCCCGATGTATTTACTGAGTGCGTCCCACACAATCTCCAATCTGGCATACATTAATACCGTAACTTCTCAGAACCATTCTGGCCATACATCTCATCGGCATTCGTGACGACCGTTACGGCTTGCTTGACGCAAATATATTTAGCGGATAGGTGAGCTGGTATTCCGTACTATCACTACGACGTTCTCATCAATACATCGCCATCGTGCACAGAATTCTACGCATCAAGAAGAGCGTCAGACTGTACATCCTCGTGTTAATTCTATCTGCATGCGCGTTTATCGCTGGGATCGTGTTCGCTGTCAAAGCATGTCTTAGCAGAATGTACGGCTGTTCAAAATATTCCGGCTACCCTCTAACACCCCCATGGCGATGGATAGTGAGAATAACCCACTACATGGGAACTTGAACACTCTTCTCATGGTGTGGAGTTCATTGGAGATATGTGTTGATATCTTGATTTCTGGTTCGTCATGCAGTTGTCCCTCAAACGGTCAATTGATTTTTTTTTTGTGGTACAGGGACATTACTCCATTCGCTGGCCCAGACCAGGACGGGGTCCCAGAGATCGGATAAAGTCATTAAACGACTTATGCAGACGACGATTCAGTCGGGTGAGTGAGATTATTTATCGGGAGATATGTGATTTAACGGGAGAATTTTATTAGGGCTCCTGTGCAGCATTGCATCGATATTGATCCTAGTGCTCTTCGTCGCGTACCAGGAGGCTCAGTACTGCAGCATTTTTGGCATTTCTATTGGTCGTCTGTATACCAATGTGCGTGCCGATGATTGGTGTCTGACACTTCCCAACGGTTGACTTTTTCATAGACACTGATGGACACCCTCCGTTGCCGAAAAAAGCTCCGAGAAATGCTCACCTTTCCAGGTGATTCCATGGTACGCCATAAGTATGCTTTTGATCCAGGATAAAACTTTAGAATAGATTTTATTAGGATCTCATGACCAAGCGCGGAAATAAAAGCTTTGAGCTTTACGTGCGCAAGGAGATACTGACGGATGTTCACGTTGATGATTTAGATTTGTCACCGCCAAAACCTCTGGACGCCTTGAATTCGGAAACGGCGAGTAGAGTAAGTTTAACGTTGCCGGAGTCGAGCATTGGAGAGCCTTTCGCGTTGGTTTTTTAGAATGCAGAATGAGCTGCGAAAGTGATTATTTATGATGAGAGCTGTGCTGTCATAGAATGATACGGAGCTCGAGCCCACTGTATGTATGTAAGATTTGTTTTGGGAGCCCGGTAGTACCGGTGAAGACTGGTGAACGAGCGCGTCGAGCATGGAAGATTTAAGACTACTACCCTACACAGTTGAATTGTACACTCGCCGCCGCCGCCACCGCCAAACCACGTTGGTAAATTCCCCAAAATAAAACTTTCAGCTGCTCTGGCCAGACGGGGAAAGCCAGGAAAGCCCCATGCGTAAAGGTCGCGTGGGTGGAATTTGAAAGATTTTGATTTATTCGCCGGATGGGTGCTTGTCCACCTTTGTTCTTCCCCCCCACTCTCTCGTCATACAGGGCTTCGTATGTCGCCGTTTCAAGGACGCTGTTCAAGTACTGTCCATTTACCAACTTCCAGGAGTATTGGTATTTTCTATCCAGCTGGAGAATACTTATGAGTCGGATACTTACTTTTTTCAAGCTTCGTCGGTCCCTAGATTACAGGGTTAGTCCGCAAATGAAGGAACCAGGAGATGACTGAATTTAAAAGCCGAAACTGCCGAGCCAATAATAATCGTTCCAAATCCGTCATACCCAATTTGGGCTATTTGAAATGTAGCCCCTAACCCTAAGAAACCAACAGCCACCCCACAACCACCATCTGCGATTGCTCCATCAACGTCCTCCAGCCTCCCCTCGTCGCCATGACTGACATCCCCAACGTCTTTCCCCCATCTAAGCTGGGGGAGTACACCGTCACCAAAGACATCGCAGAGGGCACCTTTGGAAAGGTCAAAAGTGCGTACACGGATCTTTTTTTTTTTTTTGTTGTTGCGTTTTTTATGGACATTGGGGACAGTGGCAACGCACACGATCACAGGGCACAAGGTAGCGATGAAGTACATCTCAAAGGCCGTCATACAACGAGAAAAGACCAAGACCCGTGTACGCCGTGAGTTTGAGTACATGCGCACGCTTCGACACCCGCACATCATCAAACTGTGAGCAAATCCTCACATCTCTCCCGTTTTCGTATCTTATCAAATTTCACGCAGATACGAAGTCATATCAACACCTACAGACATCATCTTCGTCCTCGAATACGCAGGCGGCGAACTATTCAACTACATCGTCGCCCACGGTCGCATGCCAGAACCGCGTGCACGCCGGTTCTTCCAGCAGATCATCTCAGGCATTGAATACTCTCACAGACTCAAGATCGTACACAGAGATCTAAAGCCTGAAAATGTCCTACTAGATGACGATCTCAACGTCAAAATCGCTGACTTTGGGCTGTCGAATGAGATCAGCGACGGAGACTTTCTTACCACCTCTTGTGGAAGCCCGAATTACGCCGCGCCAGAGGTGATTCGTGGTGGGATCTATGCGGGCCCGGAAATTGACGTGTGGAGCTCCGGCGTTATTCTTTATGTGATGTTATGTGGGCGCCTACCGTTCGAGGACGACGATGTGCAGATCCTCTTCTCAAAAATCAGCCGTCAGTCCTAGCTTTTGTTATTTGCTGTCCGCTTGGCTGATGCGTTGACTGGCAGAGGGCAACTTCCACATTCCATCGTTCCTCTCACCTGATGCAAGGAACTTGATCGTACAAATGTTGGCTGTGGATCCAGTCAAGCGGATCACAATCCCTGACATCGTTGCTCATCCCTTCTTCACCACCGACCTGCCGCGATACCTGATGCCGCTTCCGCCGCCCCCAGGCCCGGTACTTGGCAGTCTGAGCTCACTCGTCGCACCGCCCAGGGTCTTGGACTTTGAGATCATCGAAGGACTAGGGAAGATCGAGGAAGACGTCGTGGAGGAGCTGGCGAATCGGATGGAAGGTGTCACGAAGGATGACGTTTGGGAGTGCTTGCGAAGGGACGACGGCGTTCAAGGCAACGCGGTAAAAGTCGCGTACATGCTCCTAAGAGACAAGCGTCGTCTTGGGAAAGATTGTACGGACTCTGTCATTTTTCTCCGTTCCTCGCTAATGCCTGCTGCAGTGGCTGAGTTTGCGCAAGCAGAACGTGATGCTCAGCTCGCTGCTATGGACGTAAGTAACCCATCGCTCCCAGCTGTCGCCCCTCTAACCCCTTCACAGCCAAGGAACGTCGTTTCCCCCTCCGTCCTATCTCCAGGAGGAGACGTTGAAGCAAACCCATTCGAACTGGAGTTCAACGCCGAATACGACGAAGACGAAGGCGAGGACGACGAGCTTGACTTCACCTCCCCGGCCCTCCCAGAAAACGAAGTAAACACCTTCGCAGTCCTCAATTCCTCCCTCCCGGAGCAGCTCCCAGAGCAACACCACCTCGCCTCCTACCTCACCTCCAAAAAGGCAGGCAGCAGCAAAGAGAAAAAGCAGCACAAAACGAAATGGCATTTTGGGATTCGGAGCAGGAGCCCCCCTATGGAAGTCATGCTGGAGATCTACCGGACACTCAAGACGCTAGGCATGGAATGGAAGGAGAAGAAGAATCTAGGCGGATTGGGTGGTGTGAGGGCACGAAGAGGCGTGGGTGGTGGGATCGAGCGCGCAAAAGAGCTGGATGGGGACGGGTCGGTGGATTTGAAAGCAGCAGCTGGGATATACTTTGTCGAAACTCGGGCAAGGGTACAAGACGTCGTCGTGTTGATGAACCTCCAGCTCTACATGGTCGACTCGATCAACTACCTCGTGGATTTTCATCATCGGAAATCGTATCGCGCCAGTACGGATCCTGCGGCGGGCAAGTTTGATATGGCGGTTCCTGACCCGAATTTCGCGGAGACGATGAGTGAGAGTTCGAGTGGACGGTCGGTCAAGGAGAAGGATGGGACGGTGGTCGTTAAGGAGGATGAGGTGGTGTCGCCGTTTGTGTTCATGGATGTTGCGTGTCGGTTGATCTTGGAGTTGGCGGGTGGGGGGGAGTAGGTGTGGAATTTTTGGTTGGATTCTTCTTCTTTTAAAGGGTGGGTGGACGAGGAGGCGGGTGATCTACAAAAGCGATGGTGCCAGTGGTGTTAAGTTTCTGCCTTGCTCTTGCTCTTTCTTTCTTTCTTCTCTCTCCTCTTTCTCCTTACGTCTTGCTTTTGCTTTTAGATGTGATTTTTCGCTTCATGGCTCAGCTCTTGTGTTTGCTTTCACCATCCTTCTCATCCCCATATCTTTGCATTATGTATGTAATTGTACCGACCCATTCCCCAGCTATTCTAATCATGTCGCAAAGGATCTGTTGTAATACCTTACACTTGTTAGCGCTCCTTTGATTTTGTCTATACACGTTAGTTACTTGATATAAAAGTCAACCCATGTGTTACTTCATGCATTACTTGTATACGCCTAAACTAACAAAACACCGGCACAGTTCCCCTAGTAGTCCCGCAGCCGATTATCAAAACGAGGAAAGGTCGAAGATATGTAAAGGACTCCAGATTCCAACGAAATCTCCACGAAATAAAGCACCGTAAACTCCCCCTTTCCGGTCCCTCAATCTCCCCCACCCGCACATACACCCCCCTTGAAGCCTACACGATCACGACCAAGGATTAGCAGCATACCCATCCAAACCCCCCTTCTTCCCCGCTCCAACCCCCGCAGACTTCCACCCACCCAAACTAGGCGTCGTCCACGGGTCCGATATCGGAGAATTCGTGATTGTACCATCTGCACTGCCAAACGCCAGTCCTTCCAATGGAGAAGGAGCACCAAAGTGTAGCCCTGGGGCCTTGGATAGTGAGAGGCTACTGCTACTGGGACCGTTAGCGTTGTATGCGAAGGATGAGAAGCTTGACGGTCCCAGTGTGGGGTTAGTGGTACTCCTGCCGAAGGAGTTGGTAACGCCAAACGATGCCGGTGGCGGTGATGACGCGGTTCCACGACTGAACCCACCAGAAGGCGGAGATCCCCACGCTCCCATCCCCGGATCAACCACCCCATCAGCAGCAGCAGAGAGAGGCGTGAACCCCGGTCGTGGTGTCCGTACCGGAGCAGGATCGTCATACGGTGAAGAAAGGGACATCGATCTGGAGAATGCGTTGCCAAGGCCATCAGCCTTATCATCGTTCCAAGCAGATAAAGTCCGTGGTGGAGGTTCATCTTCGTAATCCAAAGACGTTGACCTCCCTCCTTGCGCTTGCGATTGAGAGGTAGAGGGACCGTTAACAGGCGGTGTGCTCTGCGACCTCGTGCTCGGAGGAACTACAGGCAAAAGTTTCGACCGGAAGGACGGCGATGCATTGGGCTTTTTCGTAGAAGAACTGGTAGCGTTGGCTTCTTTCGGGTTTAGTTCGACCGTGCTCAGGATCTCCTTCATCGCCTGAAGATCGAACCCTGCGTGCTTGGGGAGTGTATCGTGTACTGGCGGAGTCCCAGGTCTAGACGATGACGATGGCGATCCTTCGACTGATGATCGTTGACGGTGAATCGGTGGTGGTGTTGCGGTCCCATTAGTAGAGGTAGTAGCTGGTGGTGTGGCACTCCGAGAAGCATCCATCCTAGGAGGCAGCTCATCATCGCCTCCAGCTGACTTTGTAGGCGCAGAAGGCGTCTTGTTTGCCCATGATGCAGTTGACGGAGGCCTCGAAACATGCTGATTCTGCGAGTTCGAAGTAGAACCCCGCTTCCCGCTCCCAAACCAGCCCGACTTTTTCTGGTTCTCCTCCTCCCTCACGACAACTCTATCCTCCGTGAAATCAGGTTCCTAAATACACCACGTCAGCTGCCTCTCCACCATACAGAACAAAACTAAAGATGAACGCACCTCAGGCTCATCAAAGAAATCCGAGAACACCGGGAACCCAAGCTGATCAAGGATAAGAGGCATGAACGTCCTATAACTCATGTGTCCCGCAATCTTATCCGTAACATCCACATTCTCCAACCCCGGCACGTTCTCCACAGCCCTCAAGCCCGCAACAGTGCCCACCCCACCACTCGTAGCCCTGAACAAATAATTCAACACCCAATCATTCTTCGCAAACGCATTCACGTATCGCCCAGAAACAACAGAACGAGTATCGCACCACGTCGATTGGGATGCAGTTAGCGTTGCGCCGAGGAGGAACACGTCTTGTACGATCCCGAATTGCTTTTGCTTTGCTAGTTCTACGAGGGCGTAGAATATTACTCGTGCGCCTAGGGAGAATCCTATGAGCGTTATAGGGCGGACACCGAGGTTACGTTGGATGAGGACGTCTGCGAGAACGCGCCCAGCTCCTTTGGCGCGGTCTAGAGCATTACTCCAGGGGTTGTCGATTAGGTATCCGAGTTTTGTGAGGACTTGAGTGGATCGTTAGTAGCAGGTATGAGATGGGATAGGAAAGACGGACTGATAGGCCATTGAAGGGCAGACATAAGACCCGTCATGACTGTAGCTTGGAGGACCGTTAGTCCAATTTGGGAGAGCACTTCCCCTGTGAGGATTTTGAGCGCGCTACCCGTTTCCCTGATCATGTCGGGTTCCCAGAGGACACTGAACACGTCGCCGACTATAGGGTCCAGAACGCTAAAGGGGAGTCTGACGTCGTCGTTGAGACCTGTCATGAATCTACACTTGAAATTAGCAACAAGTCACGCATAAAGTGTGATGCATTGTACCCTGGCACGGTGAGGATACAATTCACCCGCTTGTTATTGTGCAGTGGGAGGATATCGAATGTTCGGACTTGCTTTGTCCTTTTGGCCATGCCTCGGGCGGCGATACCCGATCCTGTAAGCACGCCTCCAGTAGTGATGACAGCAGCACCAGCTGTACCCCCAAGGAAGGCCCCTGTCCCCGTAACACCAACAGTCGTAAGGGCTCCAGCAAGTCCAAGGCCAATAACAGGCGCCAAAAGACCCGCAGAGAGACCAATGACCAATCCACCACCTAAACAACAACCTCAGCCATCTCAACGTACGAGAAAAGTGAAGCAAAATATACCAATCGTAGCCAACCCAAGCATCATATACCTCCTCCTCTTCCCCGCCTTCGCCGCACCCTCCACGATATCCTGCTGCTCCAAACTCTCCACATCCTCCTGAATCTCCAGCGCCTCCGTAATTCTACTCTCAAACTTCACAACATCCAACCACCCCAACCCCAACTTCATCGCCACATGCTCCAAAAGCACACGCGAGCGTGCATCGTACACGCTGTCCGCTATCAGGATCAAGAACAGATCGCAGAGCACTGTCCATCGGATGTCGAGCGTCACTTTTTCGTCTGCGGCGGAGAGGGAGGTGGTTACGCCCGGAATGGCGGCTGTGCTTGATTCTTTGAGAACTTTGGTGGTGGTTTGGAAAGGCTTGGAGGCTGTTGAGTCTGTGGGGAAGCTGTCTGCGTCGATAGTAGGGAGGAAGGAGGAGGAGGGGTCTATCCCTTTTTCGGGTGGTGTTGGTGTTTTGGAGGATGTTCTATCGGGTATTGGGGAGATGGGTTCGTTGACGAGTGTTTGATCCGAGATGGACTCCTCGTCGTCGTCGTCGTTGAGTGTTGAGAGCTCTGCTTGCCTCTGCGCTTCTGCAGGATCGTATTCGGGATTTGCGACTGTATGTGTGGTCATGAGTGCTGGGACCAAGTCCATTGCGATGACGCCGTGGTCAGCTAGGCTCTCGATCATCTTCTGCTCTACCACGAACACCGTTCAGCCAAAGAACTCGAAGTTGCAAGTAATAATGCTCACCTTGAGTCTCCAGCTCCATATGATAATACAACCTCCCCATAATTTTGAGAGCCCACAACTCCGTATTCGTGATGGCAGCCTTGAGCTCCTTCTTCTTCACCGTCTTCAGATCCTGCAACATCTCCCTACACGTCAAAGCACATAACCCAACATACGCTATCCTCTGCGCCTCCGTCAAAAGATTCTTCGTCGCCTGCATCTGGCTGAGCGGCGTCATCGCCTTATCCTCATCAAAAAGGTACTTTGTCCTCAAATGAACCTCATCAGCATCCTCCTCCTCATTCACCCTCAACCGCGTGTACTCGCTTTCGTTCTGGTCTATCTTGGACCGCCATTCGTTCCCGAGATCGTCGACATCTATTAAGTTCCCTGTTGCGTTGGCAGCGGTGGTCTTGCCCTTGGCAGAGGGCTGGTAGTGGTATTTGCGCTGGTCCTCTTCGTCGAGGCCGCCTGCGAATTCGTCCTCACGGACGACGGGCATGTCCTGCCACCCATCGTCGTCGTCGTCCACATCGTCGAAGATGTTAGGTGGGGGTGCGAGGGAGGTGGGGGGCATTATTATCGTGAAAGTGAGGTGATATAAGAATCAGCCCATGGCGACCAATGAGATGCCTTTCCCACGCTCTATTGCCATCCTCGTGAGCAAGTATTTTCCGACAGAAGCGATTGATTGGGAATTGGAAGGAAATGCAGTCCTTCTGGTCAATAAATTTACAACGAAGAAGGACCAAAGGTATTTATAAGAATTCATCATGAATGCGGAGCCCAAAACCGTAGGAAACATCATATATGCACCTCCTTTATTTAAAAGAGAAGCAACCAAGAAGCAACGGTGTCTGCGCCACTGATTCCTTTTCAACCCCTGCATTGTAACGAGCTATGAAGTACCGCCAAGCCGACTCCATTTTTCCATGCGGCGAGACAGTGACTGCGAAGCCTGAACATGCATCGCAACGTTAAGCCTGGGGACAGCTCGAGGGCGCGGGAAATCAAGTGGCTTACTTTTTATCGGCCTGAAATTGAAAAGAGTTTGTGACAAATGCTATGCAACTTCAATGGTGCATTGAAGCTGGAAATTCCCTTGTAATGAGAAGAAAAAAAGTATTATTTCTTTAAACTCACCGTAAAATCGATCCCGGTCGTAGGCGTGTAACGCGTTGCTTTGTCGCCGCCCCCAAGGGTCCGCTTCTACCACCAACATTTGGTCTTCTAACCATTTTAAGCGAGTCATTCTCTTGATTGACACAACATCTAAATATATTTTGTTCAACGGGTCGCCTGTGGCCCGTCGGGATTCGATAAGCGAATATACCGCTGCTTCGTTTTTCTCTTGTATCTCTCGGATAGCAAGTCCGTCAAGATGAGGCCAGTGAGTACCGTCAAGGCCGTTAGATTTGGGTCCGAGAGTTTCGACCAAAAATTCAGGGTAGAAATTGGGAAGAATAAGAAGTTGAGTGGTGGGGAAGCATTCTGAAGCAACTGATATCGCTTTCATTGCATCGGGATGGGGAGGAGCGAGAGTGAGCGACCTCAACACAGGGAACCATGGTTTGTTGTCGCGCTTGCCCTCCGCGCACATCAACTTTAGGTCTGAGGCGACGACCGGAGCTATGGAGAGGGCTTCTAAATCAGGAGCCGACACAGAGAGCAAAAGCTGAGATACAGAAAGCATATTGCCGTATATGTGCAGGTGGCGAAGGGATGGGACATTGTGGACCTGTAGGGGAGTGGGCCAGTCGGAAACCAAGTCATCATAGATGGCCAAAGTCGTCAGGGTACGACAGGCTTTGAGCATCCGAGAAAAATCGCTAAAGGAAATAGACCGCTTTTCCCTAGCTAAATGAAGCTCCGTAACGGTGCCAAGAGGAGGCTGGAAATATAACAGCCCGATTCCTCCTAGACGCACATCGGCGAGCTTTGGGGCGCCTGAAATAAAAATCTGGGAGTGTGGGTGACTCATATCAAGTCCTGAATCTCTTTCACTGCCCTCCACTACAATTCGCTCCATGTTGGGGTATTGACCAAGGTGCATTGATGTCAGGATTTTCATTACCGCCGGTGCAATTTTATGCACAGTCCCTGAAATGTTGATTGTGCGACAACGATGATACTGCAGGTTAACAATGGAAAGCAGATCATCGACGTTTAATACGTCAAGATCGTCTTGAGAGGAAGGAATTGTCAGCGTTAGATCGATCAGGCATGATTTTGACCTTTCGAGGTAAAATACAAGGCCGGCTAAACGCGTCCAAGGAGGTGAAATGTCCACATTACACCACAACACGGCGCATCCAAGGGTGACATGACGCCAGAACCGAGAAACCTGTGAAACGATAAAGGGAAAGCGTCGAAATCGAGCGAGACCTCCAGACGGCAGCGACATCATTTGCGCCATCTCAAAAATGCACGCGAGGAGCTCGGGGGGAAGGGAATCAATTGAAGTAACAGTACCGCTGTAAACCCTATCTGGTTCCATATTATCTCCCACATTGTCCTGGAGGTTGACCATTGTTTCGATGAAGGAGTCGAGTATGCGCGCTTGAAGGTGTTGGGAGAGTAGGTTATCCAAGTGCTGTAAATATCTAAGGTAATCCTGCCCAAAGTCTTTTTTATCTTGGAGAAATTCCGGAGTCTAGTTCATGAATCGCACGACCTAAGATTGACCCGAGATTGAAAGCCATGACTAAAACTTGCCTTCAAGAAGGCGGTCTTTTCTCGGCCATGACTTCCTAATCATTCAGAGCGAAATTCCGAAATTACGGTGAGAGCATGTTGGCAGTGGGCATTGAGTGGACAGTGGATCATCGATCATCGATCATTGAGCACTTCCTTGCCTTCGAAGTTGAAGTTTGGTGGGTCAAGACGCGTGACGGAGGTTGTGACAAATATTCTGGTATCGTCCCGATAGGTCCCGATTAGCGCTATGGGGTTTGCAACCCCAGATTCCTCCCAGTCGGTTCTGCAAAGGCAGATCTCGTTTCTCAGCGGCGATGTTGAAGCCGATCACTGCCTCTTCGATGAAGTTCAACGTCCCATCCGGGTGGATGGCCCTCCCCCGTTTCTGAGGCTTACCTTCCGCACCATGCGTGGGGAAGCTATGTTCGCTCGCTCACAAAAAGGGATCGAAGTTATTGCTGAACACCTTCTCAACCGCATGGCAGATCATCCGGGATTGAGCCGAGAGCGGATCCTACAGCAATTTGGCGAAGAGTATGGCGAGGATGTGATTGAGTCAGTCTTGGAACTTGAGAAGTCGGTGGAGAAGAAGGGTTTACGACCTGGAACAACTTTTTTGGATGACATGGGCAAGAAACTGAATGCTTCCTGGTCCGCGGTGAACAAAAACCCATGAATATCTCTACTTCTCGTCTGTACTTCTCGTCTGTGTTTCAGAGTGCAACAATTTCTTTTCTCTCATACCCATCAACTTAGGATATGCGGCGCGCTTTCCCCCCACATAACGCTCCACTGTCAATAGCATATGGCCTCTCTGTCTAATTGGGAAGCATCGTACACTACTCAAAAGTTTTTTTATCGCTGGCGCTGACCTGAAGTACTGGAATTTGGGTCCTCCCTGCTGAGGCTGTTTTAACAACAGCGCTTCTACTACTAAAAAATTTGAAGGTAGGAATCCTCCTCAACATCCTGACATCCTCGCAATCAACTCGAAATGCGATTACATCGGAAATATTGTTAGACTCCCTTTCTGGTCCTCTACATTTACCGCATTACCCATGATCGATGATCAGCCGTCCATCCAACAAGCACTCCATACTATCACTTCAATATAAGTAATTATTCGTTGGCCGCCATTTCAGGTCAAAGCAAGAGCTGCTGCTCCTTGTAGGCATTTTGTTGAGAAGATTGAATATCTTACCGAATTTTAGAATCTCTTGGCCAGTCCCTTCGTTGAAAACAACACGGTCTCCGAGTCGCGCGTTTGATGGTAACAATGTCCGTAAATGAGTGCTGTACAAGTTACATAGAAAGAGGAATGCAGGTGCACTTCGCGAAATTAAGTAGTGTTCAGCCACTTTCTTTATGTCGGTGCCTGTACAAACAGGCTTTACCAAACTCAGAACCTGCTTATTCCAGTAATATGTGCGATTTCACTGGGTTTGAGAGAGGCAGACACGAACACAAGTTAATATTTGATGTCAACACTATCATCCCTTGTTTAAGGTGTGTCAGATACCTTCAATCGAGCCTCCCCCTTTCCGCCTGCACCTTTTGAGGATATGTGATGACCTCCGATCGACTCCTTTCTACGATTTTCACCATTCTCCAATCACTTGGACGTGGGTTCGTAATTTGATGTCTTCGGATCGACAATAAATTGTCAATTCATAACCAGGCAGTCATTCCAAACTTACTTATCGAGCAAATGAGGTTTCAGGCGGTCGATCTGCCAGAGACGGTTGATTGTGTCTGGGCATCTTCCACATTGATGAATCTCTGGTGGTTCGAGTCCGACACAAAAAGGCTTGCGGTGATTCAGATGGAGCTTTCGCCTGTCGTATATCACATCAACGTCGACGCGAGCGCGTTTAATGGAATGGCTGAAAACCCTGCACGTCAAATGTATGTCTCCGTAGAAATAGAAATATACGGACACGTCTTTGGCGTGGCGAAGCACTTTCACCTTTGTTGTTGCTTCATTATAGTGCTCAGGACAGTGGTTACAACACCAGACAGGGTTCTCTGGACTCGGGAAAGGTTGTTCACGTCTTTTGATGCATTCCGTAGCTTCTGCAGTTAGAAGTGCCCAAGACGTAACGGAGCGGTGGGAATCCGTGTTCTGCATCTCAATGACATGAGAAATCTATCCGAATCTCATATCAGCTTTGGATATAAGCAAAATCGCACGACTTGCACATTCCCTCCATGTTAAGGCCTGGCGACCAAGCACTCCTCGCTTCCAAGAAATGTTGCATCCCTTGCAGAAAAACCGCGCGTCCCTCGCATCCAGAATATTGACTGTCGCTGTTTTCGGATCCATATCCAGAAGATCAACTAACGCGAGTGCGCAGGCTCTGCCTGCAAAGCTAAATCGAAACTCGAACTGTGGACGAATACATTTAAAATGAGAGCGCAGGTCTTTCAAGCTGATCAAGATCGAAGTGGGGCGACTGATCCAGTGACCTTCGCAAGAGGCGCAGACGAAGACATTTACAGCGAGGTCCAAGTTCTCATACGGCGATTCTAGCCTGGCATACATATTGCTTTCATGCATCTGCATCCAATAATTGAGGAAAGGTGCCAGGTGACTTTGTACTGGTTCCTCTGGGAGCTCTCCAACTTCATTTGACTCCGATGCAATGAAAGCCGCAAATGGCTCGAGTTCATAGATTGCCTCCATGTTTGGCAAATTTGGCCACGATCTTGGAGGAAGTGTCTTTTGATGAGTGCAATATAGGTCACCCACTAACTTCTGCCTTTGAAAAATCAAAGACCGTCGCTGTCTTTCCAGTCTATCAATCTTGTGGGCCTCGGAAGTTCGTAGCAGTTGAAGAGCAAGCTGCTTGTAAACTTGATCCAAAATTCAGATAGAATATATTGTGAGAGGAGAAGCCTGAGCTTACAGCGATAGTTAAATTGGAATCTTTCTCTGAATACATATCGCTTAAGAAGCTCGCCTCGTGCGGCATCTAGATCCACTTGATCGTGACCGCGTTGTAAAAGGACAGAAGCATGTCTAATACCAAGGTCAGTCCTTGACATCTCTGATGATAAACGTCAGATGGAATACCGTTTAATCAATTGCTTCATGTTATCCTCGTGTTCATCCGTAACTTGATTGCTCATCTGAACCATAAGTTCATTGGCCCTCTTTGATTCCTGTCCGTTGACATTAGCGGAGTGCATTTGATGGAGAATGCCGTATATCACCTCAAGGCCATGTATCGTGTTGGCAATTTCCAAGGATTTAAAATTCTCAAATTCTAGGGATGCACCGGGGATACCAGAAGATATACTCGAGTTGAAAAAGATAAAGTGCGCAGTCATCTTGCTGATATCCCACGTCAGATATCTTGGCTCCTTGCCATAGTCCCAAATATTTGGGTAAAACCTTGCATCTAGTTTCAGCAGTTAATTGTAAAATTATGCCATGAAATAGAAGGAAAGATACCTTGGCGATAAGAAAAAGGGATGCATTTCCAGAATGTTTTTACATCCTCCCCGATACTGCGGCGATTCACGTCAATGCGAGACTTCTCGACATACATATCATCCTACACAATTGAAAAGTGCCTCCAAGTAAGTCAGAGACAGCACTGAATATATCATCCGCTCACCATACAGAACTGGCAAAAGCGGTGTCGGAAATGAAAATCAATCATGGCACCCTTCCGCCCGCAATACTGTCCCAACACTCAGCATTTTTGGACACGATGGTGAAACAGCCTACATCACACGTGGCCGGGCCAAACAGCATCGAAGCCCATCGCGGTTCAGAGATGTCCATAGGACATGGCGGGAGAACATCAGAACACCTCTTAAATGCTTCCTTCCAGACGGACAACGCCCTCCGATCCAAGAGTATACTCCTCAGCCTCTTCGTTGAGCGTACTACGGAATAAAGGTCGATAGGATGGAGGAATTCAAAGATCTGGGTGGCAGGTCGCTCAATCAATATGTTGATCAGGTGAGATTCTGAGACGTCAGGACGGACCTCGAGAAGAAGCTCAATGGGAAGATCCAGATCACAGGATATGTCTAGAGAAATTGTTCTTGAAGCCTTGATCTCTGCGCTCCTCCGGCGCTTTATCGCAGCCGCGAACCAATTGCCTGAGATGTGGGCAATGAGTATGATCTATATTCCACAGATTTTGCCTCGCAACTCACCATTCTTAAAATATGGATTGTAACTGGCGCGGTTGAATGGAAAAACCCGTTCGTAGATCGCATCAAGCTCACTAGCACTGTCAAATGGTAGAATCCCGGCGTTCGGAAGCATTAAAGTGAATTCGTCGACGATTCCTTCGTACATCATGGTTTGCGGAATCTACGGGAGCGAAGTTCTGAGAGATGGGTGTCGGAAGTGAAGGGTTTTGACTCGTAGGGAGACTAAGTGACAGAGTTGTCACATCACTAGCGTTGGCGGGAACTATATGGCAGAATTTCAATTTCCGACGGCTCAAATCATCGATCGGAAGTCCGCACTATGATGCATGAAGGTTGGATTTCTCTCTGTATATGCCACACTCTCGTAAATGATTGTGACTTATCATCATATTCGTGGCCCATTGTCACATTTTGTCTTCTGTCGCCACATTTGTTATACACCAGATTTATCTACTTATGTTGTTATGGTCCTCCTCGCAAGATTTGAAGCCTTTTAATTGGTGCGTTTTTAGTCTGTCTACTCTCTTCGAAGTCTTCTTCAGAGTCTTGTACTGAAATTATTCTTGCTTAGTTCAAGTTCAGTCGCTCTCCCTCCTTCAACGCGCTGTCTGCGAAACCCAGAGCACCCTTTCAAATACCGACTCGAGGACCTCTGCATCTCGGTCTCCGCTGTTGACGTGGGGCCACTTCGCCCGTGTTTCTCTCGCTGTCCACCTCCTCGCTGCCTGGGGGAAAACACTCTGCCTCTGCCGTGCCTACGGCTTTGCCGCCATTATCACCTGCATTTGTTTCGAGTGCCTTTTCTTCGTAATTCTGGCTATCCCTCTCTCTTGTTTGGCGGGCATCCCCTCGAGCTTCCTCCGCGCTTTCTGTCTCGTAATATATGTGAGTGGATCTTCTTTGGATCCTTTTTCAACTTTTCTCACCTTCCACTCCGTTTTGAAGACGTCGCCTGCGCCTTTGTCATTCGTCCCTTTGGCCTCCCCGACTTCTTTCAGGTCTGCGTGCACCTTCCTCCTCCGTATCTGGTCTGTTGCGCCTTACTGGCGTCGTCTCAGCACCCCCCAGTCTTCTGGTGGGAGGACCAGTCTGCAATCTGCCAGTTCACTTGCGAAATTTGCTGGACTGTGTCCTGCTCGCCTCGCCTGACGCTTTGGTTTAGCCGAGTGCCAGCGAGCGAGTCGCTGCCGACTTCCCAGCAGGCTCTGACAGGCTTTCGCGAATACATCGATCAGATATCAAGCGCAACTATTTTACTTTTGTTGTTGGAAATGGTACGCAGATGTTTTTTCATCCTTCGAGCTGCTTGATTACTAACCTACCCACTTTGCAGTAATCTCGCGGCGGCTGTGGCTATCGCACGCAAGGGGCCGCGGTGCCAGCTTTATGTTCTGGGCCCGCCTTGTACACGTTTTGTAGTATACGTGCAGAGGAACAGATAGAGAACAAACTTTTTTACTACCAACTTGGAACAGTAAGGTCAATATGTGGCACAGATTTAAATTGACTTATGCTACATTGAATGCGGACTCCATCAATTCAAATATTTTCCAACCACCTAAAAAATCGTCAAGCGGCGGCTCTCCAATAAGTCCATATGCCCTTTGGGCAGCGACTTCAAACTTGTCGTCAACCCAATGCATCGACTCCTCGCATGAAACGGGAATTTGGTTACGAAGCGCGTCAATTACAACTCAGTCGACGACGATTCCGCATTGTTGGGCCGGGAGATCTGGGACTGTGAAGGCGTGCCTTGGCATCGATCCTGACATGTTTGGTTTCTCATGCTGCGCCCGAATCTTGTGATTATTCCAATATTCAACAAAATTGTCGAGTTGTTTCTGCAGAATTTTGGGCCATAACCAGTAGAACAGTTTTCTGGTATACTGATTCAATTTTTATAAGAACGAGACGAGAATAGAGAACATACGGATGGAGGGGATTATTAGGCTTATAAATTCCGCATTAGTGTTTGGAAGTCCGGTCTCGTGACTGGAAAAAGACCGTAACCAGACCGGACCAAGACCGCAAAAGACCGGACCTGCGGTTACGGTCTTTTATTTTTGAAATGTAAAGACCGCAAAAAAACCGGTTAACGTGAACCGGTCAAGACCGGTTTGGACTGGTCTTTTGTAGCCCCTTAAATACCCTTTAAAACGCACCCAAGAACGTACGATTTGGTAAAAAAACGAGAGAGATATGAATTAAAATGTAAATTACTTTTGGGAATAATAGATGTACCAGACTTATTTTATAGAAGCACCAATTCCTAACGGAATTTAACGTTCTTGGGCTCGGTTTGAAGCTATTAGAGATGTTAATAAATTTACCGATTCATAATTTTAAAATATTGGCCTAAAGACCGGTCATAAACCAGTTAAAACCGATGCAGACCGAACCGGTCTATAGACCGCAAAAAACCGCGGTCTGCGGTCTTTTTGCGGTCCGGTCTGGTCTTTTGACTTCTGGGGAAAAGGCAGACCGGTTACGGTTACGGTTAACGCCCCTGGGCATCAAAAAACCGGACCGAACCGGACTTTCAAACACTATTCCGCATTGGAATACACTGCGAATAGTATCCTTGATGTTTTGGCCGAATGTTTGCCGAAACCAATGCCACAGTCCCTCGATTGGCGTGTTGTGTACACTTCTCATTTGTAATACTGGTGGGAATTCATTTTCGTCAAGGTCTGGGGCATACATTACACTAACAATATATTTCAGATGGGGAACATTCAGGGTCCTATTTCAGCGAAGTTTTGTTCACCGTAATCCTGTTTGATTAGCGTATAACACTCCAGTCTCGCTACCTTTATCCGTAACGAGGGTGATGGGAACAGCTGTAGGGTTGTGTAATTAGAACCCCAAAAACATAACTGTAAGGCGAGAAACGACTCACTGAGAATGTTTTCAACACAATCAAGGTGGATGTGCCCAACTGTAGTAGCAAGTCGATTGTTTGGGACAACAATGAGGTGAAGAACATATGAGGACCATTGGTCCTTGATCCTGTAGATACCCAAGCCTACACCACCCATATCGAGGCCTTGAGCATTCAATTTATTGTGACCATCGGCGTGGTGCTGGTGATTAGGTCCGAGTGCTGAAAGGGTAGATCGACGAATTCTATTGGCACCAGGAAAGCGACGAAGAAGGCCCTCGGGTGCATAATTAGCCAGCACATTTCGAATGAAGTCCCTAAATCCATTGAACACTTCAATTCTGTACGATTATAAGAATCAAAAGGATGTTACCGTGGAAGAGGCATCCCTTTATTGCTAAGAAGGGTGCCAATGGTCCTGACCCCACGTCCTTGTGAAGGATCGTTTGCGACATTTTCCAGAACTGCTTGTGTAGTGATATCAGCGGGGGGCAGCCGCCGAACACTTGGTACATTGAATTTTTGCGACAACTTGTACAACGTTGGAGCTCTATGAAAATATTAGTATAGTAGTAAAGTGCAGATGCGGGAAAACATACTTGATTACAAGGTTATGTTCAGCTTCTAGCCTTGCAAGACGTTGTGCGGTTGTGAGTTTTTATTTTGCATATTGAAATAAGGATGCCTTGAGTGTCTCGTCATCAGGATCTTGAGATTTGTCAGTATCAAGGAAGAACAAGTCAAGGGAGTGAGCAGATTGAAGAACGAACAATTCTTGACGCCATGGCCGTTGATTCCTGTTGGGTTGTTGTTGCTCATTTGAGGCGACTTTGGGGTGGTGCACTTCAAAATCCTGCAGCGAAAGCTTTTATAGACGAGCCCTCAAGGGAAAAAATAAATTCTTTATTCAATGAACATCGCACAGATGAAGATGGCTACCCAAGAAGAGCGAGAAAAATGAGCAGGGATGTTGGCTGCATCACATCGGAGACACAAAAGAAACAAGAAACACCTCATTCCCGACACCTCATTCAGGAGTCTCTTCTTCCTCGGAGCTCCGGATTTCCTTTTCCAACAGTGGGACAAGTTTTAGGCCCCAGCAAATGGGATTGCATACGTGTTGACTGGTGAACGTGTTGATGCCTTCTGGCCCATGGTCTCCAATTCCAGAGTCTCTTTAGGTTGCAATTGTATTAGTTAGAGTTTGAGGCTGAGTATGGAGTGGTGCACATACGACTGGAGGGAGTGAGACATTGGATCGAAAAGGATAAGGGTGTTGACACCTTGAATTGTCATCGGGGAAGCTACAAATTTTATTGGATAACCAGATGTTAGTCTTGTATGTGCGGATATGAAGCGGTGAGATGACCTTGGATGTCCGCAAGAACTAGCTCTTTTCTGCTGTATTCATATAGAAAGTGGGCGAACGCGGACAGTGTCTGTCCAAGTTTGTCTTGGCGATTCGGATGAACCAGTGTTCCGCTGTACTTCCGAACAGCCTTGGTGCGACGAGGCTCTACAAGCCAGACAGCAGAGTCATCTTCAAAAGAAGGAAGTGACGAAGCCGGAGAGGGTGTGCCAATTTCGTGAACAAGAAAACATTCAGAAACAATGATACCTGAATCAGAACAGGTGAGTTGTTGAAAAGGACAATGAAATGATAGCCTACCTGATGAGAATTCTACACTGTGTTCCTTGGCAAGAGCTTTAAATTTATGAAGGAACCACCCAACCATTTTCAAACGAATCAGCTCATTCTCTAGATTAGCTGTATTCTCCTCCGCCGTCACTTCTCTACCAGAACCAACGTCAAAGAATCTCTTTGCTACATATAGGTCAGAACCAATCGACAACTGAGAAATTCATCAGTATTACAAAAGCAAAAAAGTATATCAATAAAGGATACCTTGTACACATTTTTGGTGGCACCATGCGCAAAAATTTCCTTCCCAAGGATGCCGCCGCATGCCGCCAGATTGTCCGGCCACGCTATCTCGACCTCACCAGTCTCTGCATTACATGTCGTAACAGCTTTCTTAAGCTGAACAACAGATGTGTCGATGGCCACATAGGTGCGATTTGTTCGAACAAATGTTGATTCGAGTGCACCACCTAAATAGGGCTGCGCGCCGTGCCCGTCATAGACGGGTCAACGGACGGGTCTGACAGACAATTACCCATTTCCGTTTGGGCTTGCTGAACACCCGTTTTCATCCGTCATATGATGGCCATAACGGGCATCAGACGGGTCATCGACATATTCTGTAATTTTACCCACAATTAGCTGTACTATTTATTGAAATATATGAAGTGCTTCATTATTAAATTTTGCATATCTCTATCAATGCTAAATGTCTCCAAGCGGGTTAAATTGCAGCTCAAAAACAACCAGAATGTGCTGACTCATCGCAATTGAAACCCCGCGAAAGGTTTGTTCATTGTTTTTTCACAGCTCGAGCTCACGATTTGCTGTTTGAAGGTGCAAATCTTCATCCTTTGTGCTCTATATCTCTTCTTACATTTATCAGGTACCCAAAAATTGTGAAAAAAATTATATACATTGAGAGGGTGGGCAAACGGCCGTACAACCCGTTTACGGCCGTTTTTTTCCTGCCCGTTTCCGTTCTGGCTTTCGAGTTGCAAGTTTACGCCCGTCGATCGATGGCCGTCCCCGTCAAATGGACGGTGCGCAGCCCTATGCTAAATAAATGATGAGGAGTACACATCGATGATAGAGGTAAGACAAACCTGCATCACGAGTCGAAGGGCGCTTGTAAAGTGGTACATCGTTAGCCTCCGTAGTAGTTGCGCTTCTCTTTCGAACGGAAGTGCCAACACTTGTAGATGGCAATCTGAGAGTGCTGTGATTGAGTCTGGCACGTCGTCGAATCATGAACTAAGAACGTGAGATTGATACAATCAAGTTTATTGATTACAAAAAAACATACCTTAGGCTGGTCAATGTACAACTCGAGAGCCATGAATAGTGGCGGTTGTGTGCCGGCTGCTTTTTTGGTGCCGGAAGTGGGAGCGGCGTAAAACTGTGCCATTTCACCTGTAAGATATGTTTTATATACCTCCCCTACAGTTTTATTTTCATCCCCCGGATGAAATAGCTTGTTCCCTGTCCAACGAAACTCAACCTCCTCACTAAAACAGATGAGAATGTTAGATCATTGAGAAAATGTGTTGAACGTACGGAATGAGCTCCATCCCTTTGTCATTTGCCCAGCCTACATTTAGGGTGGCTAAATATTCATCGAGAACCTCTGCCCGATTGAAATGGGTGTTTAAGAAGATACACAAGAAATAAGACCTACCTGACAGGTACACACCTTGAGACCATGGTTTTCCCCACTGACCGAAGGTGGGATCTGTATTCTTCTGGTCTTTCAATGATGCACTCTTGATGCGACACTGAGCCGTGATGAACACCTTGTTCTCCATCATTGCAGCCATGCTATTCTTAGCGGCTGTCAATCCAGCCGTCGTATGGAGCTGCTGAGCTACGGGTTGCTTCCTCAAGCGAGCATCCATTGCATGAGATCGGGCAGCACGCAATACCTCGACGGTGTTCTGAATGAGAGTCTGAGTATCTAGCCAACAAAACAATTTATTACAACGATCGTGAAGAGATGCGTTGACTTACGTGGTGGGTCGACAACAGAAAGGTTAGGCACCATTCCCTAACACAATGTCCACACTTGGAGGTGTCGAGATGTTTCCAAGCGATTCCACAAGATTCACACTGTTTGAAGCCCTAATTAAAAATACAAAAGTCATAATTAATGTGTGGCTCTGACGCAACATATGTCAGATTAAACCATACCTTCCACTGGTCGTACTCGGGTGATCCTTCTGTGAGGCTCGCGAGCTTGGTGCACTTTGCACAAAGGCCGGGCGATGATTTGTTCGGAAAAGAACGACCACAGCCATCACCAGTGTCTGTGCCACAGAAATCCATTGAGCAAGAATCGCAGTTTGGGTAGAGTCTGATGTATCGTTGGGAGTCAGGAAAGCGACAAGACTGCAAATTTGCCAGTTTCAATGCACTCCTTTTATACCAGTCATGGGCTGGTGTTCTCCCAGATGCATGGGCTGGCGAGGGTGATCTATTCAATGTGTTCGGTCTGGGCGCTGATTGCCCAGACCGTTGATGTTCCAACATTCTATCCATTGAGGCCTCGATATTCAAGACACCGTGGAGGATCAAGTAAAGAACACTTAATGAAAAAATGAGCAAGAACTTCCACCTGTTAAGTGTGTCATGCATGTGCATTCAAGGATGTCTGTATTCAAGATAGGTGCTCACCGTCCAGATGGCACCCTTGCTGGTTCCCATCATTTCATTTTCCAACCCTTCCACTCATCAAGCCCTCGAAGTTCGAGACAGCATGGAGGATCAAGTAGAAAACAGTCGATAAAAAACTAAGAGAGAACCCCCATCTGTCAAGCGTGTCACGGACGTGTGTATTCAATGAGGTCGTGATAGGTGCTCACCGTTCAGACTGCGCCCTTTTCCAACCCTTCCACTCCTCGAGGCCTCAAAGTTTGAGACAGCGTGGAAGATCGAGTAGAGAACAATCGATAAAAAACCAAGTGAGAACTCCCATCTGCCAAGCGTGTCATGGACGGTCGTGATAGGTGCTCACCATCTAGACTGCGCCCTTTCTGATTCCCAGCTTCGACATCTAGAGGTTCGAGAAATGCTGAGGATCGGAGAAGGCTGTGGAAGACTCAGGCGCAACGACAAACTCCTGTTATGTCGAGTTCGTTGAATGTTTGTTGAGAAACACAAACAAAACAAGAATAGAGCCTTTGTGTTTTCTGGATTACATATATAACATAACTCTCTGTCGTTGTACTTAGATGCTTCTTGGAATTTAAACCAATCGCATAGCCGTACACACAGATTACGCGGTCATTGAGGAATTCCGTCGAACCGTTTATGTGATGCAGCCTCGCAGTGGCGGCTTCAAGGATTCACAAGATGTTGCGCATGCGTATTAGAACTTCAAATAATAAAGTTGTGGGCCGCATCAAGTTTGAACGATTCCGGCAAAATGCTAAAAACGCGCAGTCGAGCTGTTGAAGCACTGGTTACGTTTCTTCGATGTGTGACATTTTCCATCCTCTATAAATTTGTTCTCATCCTCGAATTATGCCGCCTCCTCCACCTATCTACAACCCACCGTCTCCGTGTTTTCCTTCCCCACGCCTACGGCATATTGTGTCCCGCTGAATGCGACTGCAGCCTGGCGCCGTTGGGTCATGGGTCTGTGTCCGAGCTGTTCAAGTGCGTCGTGATGAACCCCTGGTGTGATACAACCCGAGATAATTGGCGAAATGCAACCCAATGCATCCGAGGAACTGTACATATATGCCTTGAAGGGCATACGCTATACAGGTTTGAAGCATATATGTGATTGTTTTGTCATCTACATGTCCCCAGAATGAATTTTGATTTTATTTATCTCTTCTCTGCATCTTCAATTCGTCTCGCACGTCGATACTGAGATTTTTCACTAGTGTACCGGTCACCATAATTCAAGATCATCTATCTATCAAACATTCATTCCTCAACTGTTTGACTGAGTTGAGTCTCTGGGCCCGACAGATAGCCTTCGTTTGCCACACAACATTCATTATCATTGACCAATGGCATAGTAGCGTCAAACATTCGTTGTTCTCGTTGTCACATTCGGTTTATGTCCTCTATGGTAACCTCATGAGCAATCTGTGGCCAGTAGATTCCCTTAGGGAGCAAAAAGTTAACAGACGTGTGACTAGTTGACTACATAATAGCCGCAGCCGACGAACCCATCACCGGTCACCAAGAACTCAATTTGACCATATGCCAGGGGTTTCTCAAACCACCCTCGGAAACCCCGGGTTTCTACCAGAAAGGGGGGTTTCTGAATAGTTTTACCCTATCGGATGGCCTAGTGCAATTACTACGCTCATCAATCATCCCCAAGGCAGACTTCACTCTGGCAACCGTCCCATTTTCTATGATTGTCACGTCATATGTAATCATTATCTTTTTACAATCCTTTGTACGTTGTTTCTTGTAGTCTACTCCGTTCCTAAATCCCGTTTGTGCGAAATCTGTCCCACCTTACATAATGGTAGGAGTTAGAAGCGGTCTTGAGAAGCAGTTAGATTAAAGGCGAATTTAAATCCTGCCATATAGTTCCTGCCTACCTTACATCACAGTCAACTTGATCACAGTACGTCAGTAATATGCGCGGAGCTGGAAAGTCTGATGGACTCAATCAATACTCATTGTTTGACATTGGTCCCTACACCAGACTTCAATGTTACTCATTGCACTACGTTGAATTTATTTTCAGCTCCATTGCGTACCATTGGAAATTATCGAGACTCAGTGAGTCACGATGGGTGCTGTTGTAGGACATTGACCAAAATCTGGTGTCCAATAGACTACAATGGACCCCGATGGACCTCAATGAATTACACTGACATTCAGTGAATGTCGTTGGAAACTTATCGAAATCCATTGGAGTCCATTGTGGTCCATCGGTAGCAAATCGGTACTGGGCATTATTGACGGATGATTCGCAATTTGCCGGCTTTGGGAAGTTGTTGTTCAACATTGGCAAAAAAAAAAAAAAAAAAAAAAAAAACAAACTCCGAAGAGCATATTCCACTCCGTTCGTCCATGGTTATCCAAATGCATCGGACAGCTATGTTAACGTACGGACTAAAAACCTCCTAAAACGCGTCCACACCCTTGCTTGTGGTCCCCTTCCAACTCCAACAACCTCACAAGTGCCGCTGCAGCACGCGTGCTCTCAACATTGTCTAAGTACCTCCGACACAGCGGGCCAAACCCCCCTCTTCTGCATCCACGACGAAGCCCAATGCTCCACTCCACCTCCTTCCGCTCCGACTACTCCGCCACACAAGGCCCTGGCCCGCGCGAAATCGTGCGCACATGGCCAGGCGGTAGGGCAAGGCGTGTTGATGGGCATAGCTGGCACGGGCATATCCAAAGATGGTCGTGGACCAGGCAATGGCATCTGCCATCTTGTAGGACTCGAGGTGTCGGTGGTGAAGTATATCCCGAGGAGTGTTTTAGATACGCCTGCGGAGGGGAGGTTGATGGGGAGGGTTTCGTATTGGCTGCGTGATAGGTGAGTTTGTTGTACCTGTCGAAGAATAGCGTTAGTAATAAGTGGGGGGCAGACCGCGGGATTCGCTACAGAACTTCTTGTTTATTGGGTTCAGAGATCTCGCAATATGAACTCGACTTTTCAGCTAAGGACTTTTTTTTTCTTCCTGGTTTTTTGAATAACGCGCTGACAATTCAGACAGTGACATGCTAACGAATTCACCAACTAACAACTCGCCACCTAATGCGCTCCGTTCGGACCGTTCCCCATCATCCCCAGGAACGACCCTCCGCAAAAACGTGCGCGCATGGGAAGGCCATCGAGATGCGCGATGATGTGGGGAATCAAGACTTTCACGGTACCAGTGGAGTCAATTTTGAGCGCATGAGCAACCGCCTCCAAGTCCGATTTCTTACGACGGTTGTTGATGGGTCCCGTCAGTGCAGACATAGCGGGGTGTTCCGTTGGGGTGACGAGGGGTACGAAAGCATTGATCAGGGGATGGAACGACTATTTCACGTGGAGATAAGATTTGAAATTCATCGGACCATATTGGATGGTATCAGGGGTAAGCATGGGCCAAGTATATTCAGCGAAAGCCATTGGAATCCATTGGAGGATGTTGGACACGACGGTGAGAGTGTTGAATTTCAATGAAACACAACAACAAGCACAATGGAAATCGCCGTATCTAATTCTAATCTCCGTTGTCATGTGACGTATCTCGGTGTTCATCAACCTCTATCAATGTCCACCAATGTGCGTCGATATACGTTGTTGTCCATCGACGTACAACAAAGTCCAACATTGAACTTTCCAGCGGCCGGCATATAACTCCAGTACGTCACATTGCCTCGTCTACCACAAAATGTAAGGGGGACAACGTAGTAATAACGTAGTGGAAACAACAAAGAAAGAGTCAGAATTCACGGAAGAGGATAGAGACCATCCGAAATGTTATCAGTAAGTGAGCTACCTGTTATGTCCAGAGTCTGATACCGCACCAGCATCTCTGCATTGAATGTTTCCTGTTTCAAGTCCCAGTCAGCATCATGCCGGACGGAAAAACAAGGAAAAGATGAACCAAAGCATGAACACCTATAAAATGGCTAAATTTATCTATCCGCTCCTCGTCGGACATATCCAGAAAGGTTTGCGGAGTCACTTGATAAAGGATAATGGACGCTGAAAACCTGTTCATGCCGTTAACCGAGGCAAGAGCTAATTCGTCCTAGATGTGACGCAATCAGTCTGAAGTCCACCAAACTTCACATAACAAACCTCCGAAATTTCCTCATCCAACCATTCACGTCTTCCCCAAATCGCGCCCTGAGTTTGATCCCTCCGCTCCGCCTCATCTCCAAACAACCTCGCAAACAGCGCAGTCTCTTGAACCTGATCCGCAAACGCATACTGTACCATTAAAGACGGCGACTTCATCCCACACGCCTCAGCAATACTGACATCACGTCGGAACTTCTTAATGGCTTTCAACACGGGCGGGGTATAAGCGTACAGATCCGATACAATCCCTTTCGAAGGTCGCACTGAGGAAGATTCAGGATAGGCTTCGAACACGACAAGTAGGCGAGCGTAGTGCCAGGATTGGTAGGAGACCTGTTGGACGACGGATTCGCACTGAGAAGGAAGCGAGAGAAGGGGTACGAAGATGATAGCTGTGAACGGGTCCAAGATGAGGTCGACGCCATTGAGTATATCGCGCTCTACGAGGTCGATGCTGCATGCGGGAGAACGAAGAGCGCGGACCAGTGTTTGTTTTTGAAGGAGCTCAAGAGACATCATGTACCGATGAGCCGTGATCGGCGGTTGTCGCACATCAGGAAGCCTAAGCGTGTTTCGGTCGTATATATCAGAAGGAGCACTGCGCACTTCCAGTAGTTCTGGAGATACATCTTGAGAGGTAGGAGCAATAGGTTCAGGAGCCGGACCAGGGTCAAGAATATTTCTAGCCCGCAGTTGAGCGAAGGAGGCGATGCCAAGAGTGTGAGTAGCGATTTGAGGTTCAAATTTGAATGAAAGAGCAGTTTTGGGAGGTGGTAGTTCAAGGTTTCCGTCCACAGTGATTGTTTCGTCCAAATCTTGAGGCTTTGAGATATCATTAATCGTTGGGTCTCTTGACGTCGAATAGCTAGCGTAATTATCGAGTTGTTCTTTACCGAAATCAGGACCCTCGTCCATCTGCACAGGGAGCGGCGAGATAGGACCAAGTTCAAAGTCATAGCCTTGATTAAAACTGGGATCAGAATCGTCAGGATAGAATAAAGGCTCAGAAGAAGGCGGCCAGTTCTCCTTGTCGTCGAACATCTGTTGGCTGAGCTCTTTACCCTGAGGAGAGCAGGGCGCTGGCAAGGCGTCATCAGTATCGTTACCCGAGCGATAGTTTTGCGCAAGAGAAGGGCCAGTCAGCCTAGCGCGTTTGTGAGGTCGCTTGATGAAGCTTTCAAAGTCACTGCTGTCTTGGACTTCTTCTTCGCAATCGTCTCGTGTTTGATCGACAGCGTCGTCGCACACGTCCATAGCGTGCGTCTCGTTTCCTTGGATCCTTGCGAGCCGCAAACGTTCAGTTCTGTTGAGCTCCATCTTGAAGTCCGCTTCGGGCGGTTCATATCGGTTTCCGCGAGTGACAAAGCTGTCCCAGAACTTATTACTTGCGTCTTGCGAATCTGAATCAGTCACAGAAGCCCGATCAATGCAGACTTCGACGTCTTGAGATATAGGATGGCCGTCCTCGAACAAGGAATCAACCTCGATGAGTTCAGGGATTGTTGGTAGCTTTTTCTCAGCGGTGAACGGGCTACCGAAGATGTGCGTGTGGGTGAGAAGAAACAATCAAGAGCGCAGAAAAGGCTGACATCCAAGACAAGGCTACCGTCAGCGCCTGTCGACCTTTTGCTTTCTTCAACGGATGGGGAAACTTCGCTTTGGAATCCCCAGGTCGTTTGACTGGGAAGGCAAGATCAGGTAGGGAGGTGGGAAGGACGAGGTCGTTAGGGGGGTGAAGATTAGGCTGCCGGAGAGTGGGAACTTGGAAGGATCTGATAAACCGGACGGTGAAGCGGTTAATATGACTCTCACCATCCATCAAAAGGTCATTCTTTTCATCGAGTTTTTCGTTCATGATCAAGTCGGCGGGGTTTGTGGTGGTGTACAATCTTCTCAGCTCGGTATCAAGATCGTCGTTTGCATCTGGTTCCTTGTCGTTAGCATTGTCCAATGCAGAGGGAGGCTGACCGATGAGAGACGTCGCTGGTTCGGGCGAGTGAGGAGGGCTTTCAGGAGGAGGGTTGCTTGGACTTGTGCGCGAGATTAGAGGGAGTAGAAAAGAACCCATGCTGGTTGGGGGTGAACGAAATGATATTTAGATAGAAGTGACGGCGAACGTTTTTCCAGCGGCGACATGCTTGGTCAAACCTTCCATGCCACCGATCCGTCGTGATCTGGGCATTTGTATTACCTCTGTAGTCAAGAACGTCAGACAAATTGGCGTTTGACGCACAAGACTTACCTATCTTGGCGTTCTCTACTTGTTCAACCAAAGGAGGCTCCGTATCAGGCGAAGATGGAAACCAGAGCTCATCCAATTGGTCCTCTTCCTGACTCGATCTGGGAGTCGAGATCGTGGAAGGCGGCGATGAGCTGATAGTTTCTATTGGTAGAACGTCAATCAGGAGCATGGATCAAGTGGAAAAAAAGACCAGGGATCACTCACGCCAACCATCCACGACCATCATATTCTGCACGCTCAAATCGTCTTCAACCTCGACTTTCGCCTCGCTTATAATCACCAAGGGCAAGTCCGACACGTCCTTTAGATCCTGCTTGCTCCGGTCAACCGGTTGACCAGACCTCGGCATTTTACCCCTTGGAAATATAGGAATAAACGGCGGGTCGGGCGGCTCAATCAATGCTAGCGAGTCCCACCATTGGGCTGGGTCTAGGTACGGGTTCTTGTAGTCCTTCTGATGCCGATTCATGTCCGCTGTCTTTTTGAGCAGCGACAGGACGGCTGCGTCCTCTTCGGGGCCTAATTTCCAGGACAGATTTCTGAATCATACACGTAATAAGTACGACGGGTTGGCTTTCGAGAGGGGAATGTGGAACTCACAATGCTTCTTCGAGGGGTATAGTGACTTCCGGCACTGGCTCTACCGGGATTTCAGTCAGTTTGTGTTTATTGAAGATGGTCTTGTAGGATGAGAGCGCGGCGCGTGCGGCTTTGCCCTTTCCGAGCGTGGGCGTTTCTCGGCGGGATTTAGAGGTTAAAATGGGGGACATCGGTCGATCAAAAGTCAAAGAATCTTTTAAAGGGTTAGAACATCGTTATTTTCAGGGTAAAGCTGGCTTACAATCATCGTCCTCGACAATTCTCTCAGATTTCGGTTTTCCAGGGCGTGTTTTCAAAGTGCGCTTTATATACTCGTATGCTTCAACAGTTGTCTGTGGTATTTCGTCGTATGGGGGGATAGATTCGAGCTGGTACATCTGAGACAACGTCGCGAAGGGATCAGTAGGGATCAGTAGGGATGCGGGGTCAGTGAGTGGGACGAGCTCTAGCTGCTGCAAAAACTAATCGGATGGTGCATTGTCAGTAGGCTTCAACGTGCAAACTCATATCCGCACCTCCGCGACCACGTCTATGGTGAACGCTACATAGTCGGTCGTATAGTGAGCTAGAGAATAGTCGTGCAGCAGATGCTGCACATGAAAGCGAAGGTCTTCCTCGTCGTCGTTCATGGACATGTCTTTGGCAAAACGATGACTCTCCTGGACGATACTGGCTGACTGGCGAAAGAGTTCCAAGGTTCAACGAAGGCGGTTGCCCGAGTTACAGAAAGCTGTAAAAGGGGGGGGGAATGGAAGCGAATTAATTGTTGAACATCACGTGATACATGTATATGCGTCATTTATTAAATAAAACAAATCGAATTACAACTCCGTGGAATACTCTACATAGTATACAGTGAGTGAGAACCATAGTACAAGTCGAGCACAGGGCCCTATGTTAGAGTGAAACCCGGGTAATGACATGTTACACTAGATTTAGCGTGGGTGCCTGGGACTTGAACTAACCGCGTCAAAATTATATACTTCGTCTTCAAAAGTTCTTTTTCCGTTTTTCCAACCGTTATTGTTGCACAAAACCCCTGTCGAGAGAAAAATAAGGCCAGGATAACTTTAGTCATGAGGTGTCTGCTTCCATAATACCGCAATCGTGCATCAGTGTCATCCAGCGAGCGTCCATTCCGGATTCACTGGAAAGCCCGATCTCCACGGCACCAGCAGGGTTCATGAGTTGGGCCGCGTATAGCCCGTCCCCATAACCTGAATAAGCCACAGGCGGCATTGCACTAGTGTATGTCGACAGGGGGCTCAAGTTTACACCTTCACTGAAGGATAGGGATTGGCGTTGTGGGGACGAATATTGCGAAGGCCATGAATTGGCATCTGAAGGACTTTGAGGTAATTGTCCATGGCGATCCCACAAAGACCAATTGCGCGTTTTCTCGGGTTGATCATAGCGTTGCATGGCGCTGGATGACGGCTGTTGAGGGAGAGAGCCTGGCACTTGGCTAGGAAGTAAATCGATGAGGCGGTTGTATTGCTGCGCGCTGCAAGAAGCCACAGGTTGCTTAATAGAATGGCTGCTTGAGACGTAGCCGTACGCGTTTACGCCCACAATTGTAGGCGGCATATCAACCTGGATCGGCAGGTCGAGGTGGGCAGATGTTGCAGCAAGGTTACGATTATTTGGTCGGGTGTCGGAGATTGTCGTCAAGGCCTGCCCATGCACTTCCTCATGAAACGTGGGTGGTGAGGACGCCGAGCTTTCAGACCGGGGAGAGGAGGATGGGTGCGTTGGCGACGACGGCTTATGCCGGGAAGTGCGATTCAAAACTCGAGTTTGTCCACCGAAAATGGCGAGTTCGTCTTCGCCGTCATCAATAATTTGAGGTGGGAGTGAACCGAACGAGGGAGAACTTGAGATGATGGAAGAATTCAGAGAGTAGGCGCGAAGAGCCTTCTCCCTTAGCTTTTGAAGAACACCCTAAATCAATGGCATGAAATCGGGTTCTGGTGGAGGAAAAGAAGAATTTATACTAGCGCAATCCTCGCACGTCGCGACTGAACTGCGGTCCTTCGGAAAAGCTCCACCGCCAAGTCAAGGTCATGTAAAGCCGCAGAGGCGAAATTCAAGTTGGGAGATCGGGTAACGACTGTCCCAACAATGACCTGTGGAAATGATTTAGAAATTACACGGAGTAATTTGAGCTGAACCGCACCGCCGCGGAGAACATATGAGACAGCAAAAACCAGACACGCATCGCCATAGCGGCACAGCGATCAAATTGATGGGCGGACGCCTTGATGACGATGGAGGCAGATCGATATGAGGTCAGAAAAGATGGGGCAAAGGGGCTGAGTAAAGGGTTCTTGGGGTGATCCAGTAACGCTTGTGCAAAAAAGCTCCTATGAAGGTACAACATGGCTAGGGCGAACCAGTAAAGTCAAGTTAAGAAAAAGATTTGAATTATACGTACTGACTGTCCTGTGCTGGCTTGCATAGAAATCGCGCAAACTAAGAGAACTGGAGTAGTACGTCTCTTCGCCGTCATCCAGTGATGCGTACGGTTTGAAGGCAACAGGGAAAGACAATTCTCTCACTTTTTTGTCGAGGTCAAGAACCGCACTATATCGAGGCGATTTTGCAGTCAAGGTAGCGTCTGCGACAGAATTGAAGATGTCTCGTCCGAATGTATGCTTCATCCGCCAAACTTTGAAGACCCGTCAGGAAAAAGCTGAAAGGCATTGACAGAACTGTACTTGCATCCGGTTTGGATCTCTCCCGCTTCATTGACATTTTCTTCATCGTCAATGGGATATTCACAATCTACGTAGGATAAGTGGATCGCAGGCGGGCGTCCTAGAGCCAGACTCTGCTCGCCTTAATCGGTCAAAAAGAATAACCTAAGGAAGGGAACGTACGTGTGATACGTCCGCAGCAAAGACCTCCCAGAACAGGTTTCTGCGCTTTTGAACTGTGGCGGAATCGATATTCCAAGGTGCACTATCCCGATCTGCCGGATGGGCTCAGCAACAGTCACCGACTTTCAACGTGACTTACGAAGACCGATCTATGGAGTAATTCCTTTAAATCGGAAGAAGACAAGATAATTAAGTGGGGCTTACACTTTGTGCAAGCTTTGCAGCGAAGCTCATGACACACCACTAGAAGAAATCAAATTGATTTTTGACTATGAGGACCATGAACATGACATACGGCACTGTCTCGCGAATATTTGCTTCCAGCGAGACTGCGATATGTTGCCATGAGGCCCATCGCCTGAACGGTTTCCATAGTAGGGGATTCATAGGCGGCATGCAAAGACAGCGCAGCACGGCCGAGATCATAGTAATGTTCTGCTTCTGCGTTATAAGGAGACATTCCGAGATCCAGTAAGGCGCCGAGAGAAAACGTGAAGTACAATGCTGCCAGTGCATGGGGACGAGTCGATTCAAAGAGCTTTGGATTTTCTGTGTGGTCGCTAGGGGGAGATGATTCGGCGGCCGCGCGGCTTCGTGATTGAGAATAGGCTGTCTCGTAGATTTTTGGCAAAAGAATGTCCATCAGTTCATTTCGCCTGATCGGTCTGAAAAACAAGGCGCCGTGCAAAAAATAGGACTCGCATAAGTTCCACGCCCTCTGAGGTGTAGGCAAAAGAGACTCCAGCATCTCCAGAGAATGACTGTCGGGTCGGTCTTGTGAGGTGAACGGGAAAAGATTCGCCAGGTTTTCCAGCTCTGGCGATAAGGCGATTGGGGCCTCTCCATCTTCGGCATCTTCAAGAGGGTGGGCAGTTTCTTCGCCAGTCTGGCATGGTTCGTTATCAAGGCGTTGCATGGAATGGAGACATTACCATCATCAGGGTCTGACCACAACGAAATGGTGAGGCAAATTTCGCGAGAGAATGCTCACATACCTCTGAGCCAGCTGATCTCCCAAAATACTTGACCTCTCCTGAATCGCCGAGCGTCAGGGTTCCAAGAACGTCTATTGATTCTAGCATGCTTGCATCCCGGTCGCTTGAAGAATCTTGGGGAGGGTTCAAAGCTTCTGATCCAAACTTGACCTTGAGCAGCTCGTCACTCAATAACGGATGTCTCTTATCGGAGGTGGCGGACTGCAGTATAGCAAGGGCATCTTCTAGTTGTCGAATGCGATTGCTCATATCCGCGATTTTGCGGTGCAGCTGCTCAGTGTCGGCCAGAATAAAACTAAGGGACTTGTATTATGGAGAAGCTAAGAAAGCTTGTACTGACGCTTACCGTGTCCCCTGCCCTGCTGACAAGATGCCTAAGAGATGGCGGATGTTATCTCTGGCGGGGTTCCGGGAGGAGTTGTACGTCGCGTACCGCAAGGGCATATACTTTCGCAGCCCCTTCGACAGCAAGAGCCACAAGGAACTTTCTTATCGCAGCGTAACTTCAAGCGCCTACATTCTGCGCAGGAGAGTTCTCCTTGAAAGGGCTTGATATATGAAGCTTCGTATGAGGGAAATACGCACCCCGTAGCCTCTTCAGCTCGATATCCCTCAATTCTTCCTCTGTTATCTGCCTTTGAGTCCTTCGACTGGGAAATACCTTGGAAGTATCGACGGGCATGGAATTGGATTAGAGGAAAGGGTGACAGCAAGCCCTGGAAACTGAATTTCCGCACCCAACTCGGCATTTACCGGCTACGGCGCCCAGCAACTTGGCATCAAATTCTGATATCTAGCTTTCCCACAACTCAATTGCCAACCTCCCACAAGACCTCCCACTTGCCTCCCACCACCGCCCCTTATCTCTTATTTCACGGCTCAATGATGTACTCACTGACGTACCTGGAGACTAACTTTTGTGGATCAAAAATAGTGCAAGGTAAGTGCAATTGATAAAGAGACGGTGTCGCCGTTCGAGACCTCCTCGCGCTATTGGCCAGAGGAATCGTCTAATGCCGTGAAGCGGCCAATGACCTCCAAACTAAGATTGTCCTAAATCAAGTGATAGAAGCTCTTCCCGCCGCCCCGCCTTGACAATTTTATTGTTATTCGATGTTCGGCTCGATTTCCTTGTGGTCTGCCAATAATTCGGAAAGCTATCAACAACCCAGAAAATATACGGGGTATTCAATATCACTGAAATCGCTGTGCTACAGTATGTGACTAAATATCAGAAGGAAGACAAGGCTGTTGGGAAGCTTGAAGTGAGGCGAATGGAAAACTGGATGCATATGGCTTCCATCTACAAATCCCACTGCGGGCCGAGTCATGTGGACATCCTTATGCAACTCATGCTGGTAATGTAGACCGACGTTCCGAAATCTTATCCAAGCTTTTAGAAACCTGTGAGGTTGGGAAGTTTAGGGAGGAATTTCGGACTTCCGAGAGAGTTCCAATAGATATCTGCTATTCCGGAGGTCATGAATCCAATTTACTTGCAATTTACATAAACTTCGAAGAATTCAAATTATTTCAGGGGGTGTCACTGGAAGATGACTTGCGGTGAAATAATACGGTGACCTGAAGAGATCAAAGGGACAAAACCTGTCGTGGATAGACATGGAGCTACGACGTAGTCTTTACTTCCTTGTGAGGGTTGCATAGAGGGGTTATTCAGAAATACTTCTAGATCACTGGCACTCCAAGATTGCTGGTTCCCGGGAATCCCAACATTCTCCTCAAAGTTCCTCGTGATTGAAGGGCGCTTGAACCTGAATAAAGGTAACTTTGAAGGTGATATTGCTACGCCAACGGGAGTTGTTCGCGCGAGAACGCGTACTCCTACTGTTCCCAGCTTTGAAATGACAACTCCGTGCTCCGTCACGTAGGACGGCTAGCATCAGCAATAATTTCGTCAGCTTTGAACAATATAGCTTCGTCAGTCGAATGAGCAAACATAGATCATTTTATATACGTCAGTACGGCCACGGACAATTCCTCTTTGTCCGCCTCCTTTGTTCAGTCTAAATACCAGAAAAATACCGTGCGTACCAAAGTGGCATGGAATCAGCCTACATCGAAAGAAAATAGAAAGCGACCCGCACTACTATCACACCATATCACCCCCTTTCCCAAGCTCTAAACACCCATGAGTCATACATGTGGGCGTCTACGGCACCGTAAGCCCGAAAGAATATGATACTGTAGGAGAGGAGCATACCATCATCACCACGGAATGTTTCTCCGTATCATTCTCCGGATCCGAGTCAGTAGCGAATTCTTTCGTAGTGTCAATTTTAATGGATATATTCGCTTGTCGCTGACGAGTAATAAAATTCCAAAGTCAAAACGTGGCAAAGAAATGAGGGGGCGAGGGAACGAACCCGAGCGGCTGCCGACGAAACACCCACAGTCTTTGACTTCGCATTATGGCTAAATGATTTTAGAGACATGTTTTCGCAGGTGCTAGTGCTATGGACTCCGTCTGCAGCTCCGCGGATCATCTTGCGCGCATTGAGGGTCGCGAGCAGAGAGTTTGAATATACTATATGTGATGTACGATCAATCAGGAGTTAAACATGGAAAGGTACTTACGACGTCCAATGCAAAAGAAGAAGGCAATGTACAAAAATGTGTGGCCAGCAACGACAATCTAGGGAAGTTATCAGTAGGTGGGAAAGATGGTAACAAAGAAGGAGGTACGGAGATCAGGGAAGCGATGGCGCAAAGGCTGTGTATATAGCCTTTATAAGTGACTGAACCTTGAAGATTTACTGAAGCATATTTACCTCGTGAGGAAGCCCGTATTCACTGAGAAGAGGATCTGAGGGACGCGTTAATGACGAGGGAGGAAGTCGAAGGAGATGCAAGATCACGCACGAGTTTATTGATCATTGTATCTGATCTGCGTAATAAATTAAACAAGGTTCCAGACCGAGACTCAATGAAGAAGGAAGAGCGGACCTATGGAATCCGGTGCGAGAGCGGTGTAAAATAGTGCATAGGGTCCCGGCGATGAGCACGTCGCCTGCTGCCGCCAACGCGTTGACTATGATCGATAAGCTCTGTGAATATCAAAAATTAGAGGTGAAAGGCGGGGAGTGGTGAATTGGGCTTGCTTTTAGGTGGGCGAGTTGGGCGAAGGTCTCAAATCGTAATCTATCATGGGCGGAGAGTAAGTAGGAAGCAAAGGAGAAGGAGCAAGACGTACGCCAATACTGTATAAGCTAAAATTCAAATTCATCTTTAGTGAGATGAGCGTGACGATGGTTGCGGCGGGGGAACTTACATAAGACGCATCCTAATTACAGGCGGCGTGAGCGAATACCGAAAGAGTTCTGGAACAAACGGCGCACCAAATTCCCCAGCTATAAGTAAACCCTACCACAACTTGAGCTGTTGAACCGTCGTTAGAAAAGAAACAAAACTTACGACTAAAAGGGTAAGCCAAGGGTTCCGGTTGCTGACTGCCAGCTAATTAGATTACATCAATGAGGGTCGGTGTTCGAAACATACATTTCCATATGCGCATTGCGAGAAAACTATGGAGAGGATCAGGGGGAGAGGAGTCGAAGATACCATGATATGAACTGACCTTTGAACGAGGAACGCGGTGAATCCCTATACCAAAAAAACCAACCATCAATGAGCCTATCGCTGGAGACGCTAATTATACCCACATTGAATAAAACTTCGACCAACATGCTCCTGGAGTTCCAAAGAGTCAAATGAGGATGCGAAGAAGGACGCCAAACAAAACATGCGTACCAGACAAGTCGGCCAAGAATTTTGGGATTTCCCCAATTCGAAATGGCATATATATAAACTGCGACGGCCATAATGAGTGGAATCTGAGGCGGATGACATCAACTTACCAGTATGCGTGATGAGTATTTGGTGTATGGTGTCAAATGCCATGACGGCGCCGACCTATGAAATGGTATGAGAATACGGTACGACCTCGTCGTCGAGTCAGTCATACGAGAAGTCTGATTGGCCATTGATCGCCTTGATGAGTGAAATAGTACCAGGCTTGAACACAAGAAACTGGAGGAGCCGCGTTATAGAAATGACAAGGGAACGAGAACATAAAACGCACCTCCGTGCAGCCTGTTGAGGCGATCAGTGGAAAAAAAATGTAAGAGCACGATAGAGCCTACTCACGTCGCTGCAACAACCAACCCAATGAAAGCCGCACCAAAACTGTAAAAGAATACTCAGTGAATGTCAAAATGCGAAAGACGAAGAACGTACGTATTGTCAAGAACAAAATGGGGTAACCCTGAGATATCTGCCATGGTGCGAATCGCTTTCAAGGAGTGTCTGGATGAAGGGTGCAAATCAAGAAACGAGCAGGAAGAGTTGTGGGGGAGGGCGAGAAACAGTTTGGGTCGACCTTTTTCAAGTTAAACGAAAAAGGCAAAGTTATGACATCGGACGCGATGCCAAGTTACGGGAAGAACCCGAAGCCTAGAGCCCCATGTACCCGCCATCGTTACCCACACGAGAAGATGTCAAGAAGGATCCGCGCAATGATGAGCTCGGATCGAAGCCAAAAGGTTTTTCTCGATGATTTCTAAATTCCAAGGTCAAGGTATCCTCGTTTCCTCAAGTCTTCAACGAAACACGAAATATTGAGCATCGCCGCTGCTGCACAGTGAACCAATTGAATTCGCCGATTGCATAGGAAAAGCTTCAAGATGGGTATTCCGATTAGCTCTGCGGGAAATCATTCGGGTTTACAAACGGTCGTCAAAAAAAGTTCCTCACTGTATTCCATGAGAAATTCCGATACGAAGACGCTTCCGCTCATCTGGGAATTCAGCCAACTGTAAACCTGAAATGGTCAACACGAGGATTTGTGGACATCAACCTGCCATTAAACGAAGCATCCAGCCACGTGGCTGATTATGAATTTTTGGCGGGCGAAATAGTAAGGTCGATGGACCTAAACTACGAAACCTCCTCCGTCCTGGCCATAGCGGGATAGGTGGCTGGCGTTCTGTATCCGGCCTTCTGGTGTACCGTTGCGTTTGTCTGGCAGCGGCTTGATACTTTTGGTCCCTGCAAAATCGAGCCATGATGTTCTTTGGAGAATTTTAGGCGCTCCATTCGTGGCGGGATTCATTCTCGAAAAAGACACGAGCAACGCGGGCCTGTTTCTACCCCATTTGCCATCAGTCAGATTGACGAATCCGGAAACTTGAAGACGTAAATTCTTGCGTCATGTATTTCTTATACGAATTGTCTTTATGGCCACTTCAAGGCCATGTTATAATACGATCTGCGCACTTCCAAGACCAGAACGAAGATCAGGCAAGGGGCTCCGGTACCCTCATTTCCGTGTACTGAATATATAGCGCAGAGAGCCGAGTCGTGCTGCTCAGTCGCCTGACGCAAAAACGAAGGATGGGAGGATAGGTTACTGCATGCACATGGTCGATGATGTCGGTGGAGAGGGAAACCCGTGCACCAATGAGGGTAAGGGTGGCCTAGTGAGTGGTTGTCAATGGACCAGGATTTTTTGGGCAGAGGAAAGCCAGGGTGAAGGTCTGCACAAGGGGGGAAGTGGTGGCGAATCGAGCTTTAGATGGACATTGCCCGTCGAAACTGACTTACCTTGACGACACTGTACTATATGGCAATTCGACGTCAAAAGGCCTTCAGTACGACCACGAAATTAACCCACGATTGGTCCTGAAGGGATAAAGTTTAGCCTGATTCCTGCTATGCTCCCGAATGTAACTGCACATCAAAAAGAACAACAGTCGAGTAGACGCATCGTGTTTGTGCAGTTCCATCAGCGTTTAAGCGATTGAGGGAAAGGAGTTGTGTTGGTATCGCCAGCGCCTTCGATCCATGCGCAATGGCAAGTTCGGGCAATGGAGTTTTCTTAATCTGACGTGCGGCTGATACATCAGGATTCGGGAGCGCAGAGCGGTGCATATTGCCACTCACTTAAAACTTCGTTGATCACCTTTCGTTCAAGCCCAAGAGTTAGTGCCAATAAATCTAAACCCTTTCAACAGTTCAGTGAAATAGCTACATCATAGTACTCATTAAAATGCGAGAGAGGCGAGAGGACCATCACGCATGGATAGGACGTGCCCATCCAAGAGCAAGGTGGTAGGAACTTCGACGAATTCCTCCCGAGTTCCCTTGACTTGGTGAGGATTCTGTGTTGGTTTGCTGCTGCCAAATCCAATCTTGAGGGTGTCCGTATCAATTCGACAGATTAAGAACGAAACTAGTGTCCGATATCAAAGAAGCAGGAGGGTTGCAGGAGGGTTGCAGGAGGGTTTTGGGAGGGTTAGATTTCTGAATCATGCGTGGGAATATTCCAGTTACATCGGCAATTGGTCCGACGCTGAGTGCTGAGCCTCAGTAAATAGCGAAGTCAGACGTTAGTCACGAGAAAGTCACCAATTAGTAAGGTTGGCGAGAACTCCACGGCAGGATTTTCAATTTATGTCTGCGCCATAGTGTTTCTCACGATTCAAATCTTAAAAACCAACTCAATAAATTTGTGGAAGATAAAAACTATCATAAAACCCACCCCCAGGGCCCCAACCCGACAAATCTAACATGTCTGTCTCAACACCGAGGCATGAATCTACTGTCTCCGCCAAATTTGGTGGAGATTGTTGAATCATTGTTGATCATACTTTTTATTCTTCTCCACATATTTTACAGAACATTTTTGCATACGTATTTTTGGACACGGGTCAGCAATAAAATACGTGAAGAAAAAAATACATATGACATGTGTGAAAACTAAACAGAAGCAAGAAAAAAGTAGGCAGAGATGGAAGAAAATATAGATATAAAGTGGCTAGGGTTAGGGCTGAAAAATCGCTTACCGTCTCCGCCAAGCCTGTCGAATCAATACAAGTATTTTGGCTAGGTTTTGGAGTGTTTCCCATGGTGCTCATCAACTGTTTGCAGTCTGTCTTGAAGCACATTTTTGCGGAACTGCCCACTGTCCTCAGATCTCGGCCGTCATCTAGGATGCCACGCCGCTTTTTTGCAAAAGTATTCGCTTTTTCTTCTGCCTCGGCAAAGCCAGCGTTTGTTGGGGGTACTCCACCTGTTTACCTGATCGTCACAGTGACTGTGACGACTGAATTACTTTTGCACAGGGTTTCTTTTGTAATAAATTTAGTTTTGTATTTTCTTCTGTTGACGCCGCTGTGTCGATGTGTTTCCGGAGCAGTTCCAGTGTGATCGAAGACGTGTAGGTTGTTTTTTAACATCAGATACATAGATCACACTCAATTTAATGCCCTTTGTGCTTTCTTTTCGTTAAACGATGCATTGCGCATGCGACGATGGTAAAGCCGCGAGTTGTTGTGACAATGTTTATATGTTCCAGTCGTTGGGTTGTTCATGTGACTTTGTCATTCCCTGACTCTCAACGGTACTGTAGTCGTTTGAACAGCTGGTGTTATCATCCACACCTTATTCTGTTGTTGTCTCAGCATTATAACTGACTGATCTATGACACCAGGAGCATTGGTATTGCCAACTTTACCATTGCCGACCATGAAAAGGTCCAATCTGATCGACGACACATCTTGCCAGGATCTAGCATACAAAAAAATCCAAGTCAGGATATATCAAGACGTTAACAGGCAGAAACAAGTAATCTCACCAATGTCCACCAACTAGAAAGGGAATGCGATAAGAATGACAAAGTAAGTGTTTTTGTCATTAACCCTCATGTCTAAATTGCAAGTTGTAGTTCTTCATGCACGCACAAAGTCGATCACCATAACTTCGCGTTAGGGCATATTGAGTATGGCATCTATAACTCCCCAGTTCCTGCCTCACTTTCGCCTCTATCGTTTAGGGTGGAACATCTCTACCATTCTAGACACCGAAGCAAAAAAGCAGCTACAACCCATCTAGGGAGTGAGATCGACCATGGTACATTATTCCTCTAAACGGGACACAGCACAACACTCACACTCAATGGAGCTTCCAAACTCGCCTTTCCCTCTGAGAGTTTGTATGCTCATCTATCACACCCAAAAAATGTTAAGGGTCCTTTTTGTAATATTAATTATTTAAATTTCTCATCAGAATATATGCTCAGCCCGGAGCTGGTGTGTTTCAAAGAATGTTTCCCAAGCAGCATGATGAGCAGAGATTTTATGCCATGCCACCCAGTACCCAACACTTCCGCGGAACGCAGCCCTCGCTTTTTCTTCTTCTTTCTTATGATGAAGCTGTGGTTATTATTTAATTTAACATTCTCATTACTAATCAAAAGCTGCAAGGGGCTGAGCGCAGCGAAGCACCGCACTAGTAATTGTTGATTAAGTCATCATTGAGTGTCTGAGTATTTTTTATTCTTCTCTGTGTACTTTACAGAACATTTTTGCACATGTGTTTTTGAACATAGGTCAGTAACAAAATACATGGGGAAACAAAGAATAAAAAACATATGCCGTGTGGTGTGAAAAAATATACAGAAGAAGAAACAAAGTTGGCGGAGAAAGAAGAAAATATACAGAGAAAGCGATTACGGTTAGGGTAGAAAACTACGTCCAAACAAAGTCCACCTTGATAATAATTAAAGCATAGTCGGCAATACCCGATAAATCATTGGTGATGAGATCTGCCTTACATGGGATGAAAAAATACACAGAGGTTGAGAAAAATACGTGGGGCAAAGAATAATACAAACATTGAACAGCATAGTGAGGTATTACAAGCTTATCAGTGTATTTGGGTGTTTGGTGAATGGAGGAATTGAGTTCGTCAGAAATCAAAATCCTGCTGTGGAGTTCCTGCTAACACTAAATTAGAGGCTGTCTGACTAAATGTCGTTTTTTAAAAGTGTTTCTGACTACGCTCATACTACAACAGTCATATATTAGTCTTACACTCAGTCATGTACTAGTCATACAATAGTCACATCCCAGTCATTGCTGCTTGGGCCCAATTCAGGATAGCAAATAGGCTGAATCAAATTATATTTGGCTACTTAAAGTAGGCATGAGACTAATTATAGTATGGGGGGGGGGGGGGAGGAATACTTGGGTTTTCAGTACTAGAATAAGAAGAGGGTCTCAGGATCATGTCAGAATAAAAGGCCCTCTGCAGCATGTTGAGTCCATTCAAGTGCTCCAATGACACCATCGAGCTCGTCGTTGAGTGGTCCATTACCTTATCCAATATCCATTGAATCCTCCGCATCCGAGTTTGAGTCGTTGCCATCCCATCTGCATGGGAAATGGGGAGGGAAGAGAGGGAGTTGATGAGTGCGCCACCTGGATTTGAGCAGGGGGCATTGAGAATGTGGTTGTTGATGAGGATTACCTGTGCTCGCCATGTTTTGGTGGTGGTGATGGTGGGCCGTCCAGCCAAAGAGCATCGACTGGTCGTCTGTAAGCCTGGTTCCAATGTAACACTTCATTGGATTGCCGTCGTATTTTCATGTAATGGATGGAAGTCGGAGGCAGTGACAGCATGTTGGGGGCTAATGACCTTCGTTTCATCGGGGAGTCAGTCACGATGGTGGTATCCTCGTGTGCTCGTTTTGTGCGTTGCATAAGGAGTGGAATCCATTGACGAGGACCTCTGCAGGTGTAGCTGGTTCACCAGCAGCCAGAGTCGTCAATTGAGCAGTTGAGGAGGAGTGTGCAGAGCTGGTCGTTGAAGTGACAAGGTCAAGTTCAAACAGGTTCAAATGTTCAAAATGACTTTTCAACGAAGCAATCATGTGACTTTCAACTCACAACATTTCTAAGTCCAATGCACCACAGCTTGCAGCCTCAGAGGCCTCAGCTAGACAGAAATTCTTGGCATAGCCATGTGTAGAAAAAGTATGACGAAGTTGATACTAACCTATAACTAAACTCATCTCCCATTTGTTGCCAAGGGAAGTTTGAGGCAAGGGTGGCATGAAAATTACAGATGTGACGTACTATCAAAGGTCACCTACTCGGCCACCCTGGGTACTTGGCCATTTCAGTATTTAGGGTCTAGACAGCAAACCACTTACCATAGTGTATGTTTAAATTTGAGGGCTGTAGTACAGGAAGTTATTGGCATGAATGTGAATTTGCCAAAGATCACCCAATTTGAGATATGATGGGTTGATGGGTGGCCATGTGGTGTTTTGGCATGTTTTCTAAGACCCTCACCCCCCGATATGGCAACGCTTTGCCCAGCATCAGTGTTTTGACTCTTGGCTTGAAACTTGCTGATGTTGTAGATCCTGGTAGTAGTATGTATAATTGCACCCAAATTTTATGTTTCAACCCACATGAGCCCCATGCTCCTCTGATTGGCCGAGTTCTCAGGTTTGTGCAATTTCCCACCCTCTGTCAGAGAATCCCCATCACAGTTACATAGTTGATTCAAACATCATGGCAAGTATTTTAGGTCCTTCCTAACGTAGCTGCCAAGCATCTGACCAAAGCTTGAGATATGTAAGTATTTTGATTCACTGTTATTCCACCAGGAACCCTTAGGTGGCCGAGTACCTGACCTTTAATAGTACACCTGACTGACCTCTGACTTTGTGCTATTTTGCTTGGCTTTGCTTTTTATTGAGGCTGAGCCTTTGTCAGAAGAATGGAATACAGTGTCTACTTAACCGTAATGAGCAAAAGAATTTTTTGCTTAATCTTTAAATCAGAGACAGGTATTGTGTCTAAAATTCCTCAGTTGAATTTGTGTCTGTCCTCAGAATGTAGCCTTGCCAGTTTTTTTGCTGTATCTGAAGAAACATCTCTCCAGCGATTTATGAGATCATGGGAAAAGAATCTTATGCTCCAAGCAGGAGGTATTAACTGACCTTGTCAGAGGTCTAAATATTTAACCTTTCAACTCTTTCATCCAGGTATTTAGAGCATGAGCTACATGTCAGAGGCTGTGGGAACTTGAATTTAAATCATTTGTTCTTCCGCTTTTCCATGAAATGTCCTATGGATTTATTTCATAGTCGGGGCTGGTGTTGTGACTGCAAAGAAACTTGGGGTGTGGATTTCTGCGAAGAGATGCCGTGCAGGGTCAAGTTCGGATAATGCCGTCGTCTGGTCCTTTTTTGCTCCGGCTTTACCCAAAGGGGTGACCGATGACTGGTGACCTTTTACCATGATATGCATAGGTACATATGTCGAACGAGTTATGAGAGGCTAAAATTGTCGTGTGCTTTTCTCTAAAATAAAACAAAGAGAACTTCACTGCTTCTCATATCTGTGTTTAATTAGGACTCATGCTGATGAAATTCGATGATATGTTGAGAACGCCAATATCTTGGCTCATTGAACATATGTAATACATTGATCATATTGCATTATCATTGATTCTAATCAATTGGAAGGTTCCAAGGGTGATTAATGATTATTTGAGTTATTGATGGACTTTGGTATGATGCCAAATTTATCGAAAGTGCAGGCGGGCCGGGCTAGGTTCCAAGCCGACATGGCCCGGCGAAATTGAAGTCTGTGAGTAACAGTCTGGCTCAACCCTCATATTTCAATCAAGGAGATTATTTGACCAGAATTTTATTATATTTTCTCCGGATCGTGCTTCAGGACAAGTTTGGATGAATGATCGAAGTGCAGGACACATTGCTGTGATCCAGACTTTGAAATTTTTGAAAAAATATAAAATATAAAACTGTGGGAGTACTTTTTAGCACTAGGGTCTATAATTACATAGAAAGCATAATCGAAATTCTTCCCTCTCGGATTGGTAAATGCTTGAGAAGTTCGTCCTGCAAACATAAGCAATGTTTGTCTGCGCACCTGAACGCAAACAGGCAGTGATGGTAGTCTTTGACATTTCCTCTTGCGATCTTGTTGCGATCATCAATTCATTTCACTAACCCGACCAAAAAGGACCAAGGGTACGCAACCACCCTATCTCGCGTAAGGGGCAAGGGCTGAACAAACAGCCACCTACGCTACAAGCACGCAATAAAGACACCAACTTATTAAAACATCTTGTCTCTTTAAACCAAAGTCCAAACCGACTCTCAAACTTCCATCAGTCACCTTCTGGCCCCCCTTGCAATTTCATTGCTCCAACTTCAGCATGTGAAACGACGTATCTTACGACCATGTTTCCGAGTTTTCTATATGGAGCCTGCCAAACGCGCTGTGCCGGGGATCTATAGTGACATTCTCACTCAGGATGACACGATCAGGCTTGGATACTGGCAGGGATACACACACCCAGGAAAAGGACCACGGAATAAACCGTAACATCTCCTGAGGCGTCGTATCCCAGTGAAAGACATTTCTCTCATTGTAGATTCTCTTGGATGGACATCGGATCGAAGCGGCCGAGGGTGAATTATTCCATTCAGCCTTGAGCTTGAGCTTTCGGGGTTGGGGCGCGAGTGTTCTGGTGGGGGGCGTGGGATGACGTGCGAAGTGAGTGACCCCATTTGAATTTGAGTGTCTGCAAGGTGCAACTGGTGTGCGCTCGTAGCGAGATAAGGTGTCATAAAATATAGAGTTAGAATGAAGGAGGTGGGGTGGCGTACTTACTAGACAACGAGGCGTTCAACTCTATTCCACGCAGGGTTATGCATTCTACTTATCCGACGTCGACATGTAGGTGGTCTCCATTCTTTGAAAGACTTTACTACATATCGTCTGGGGGATAGCGAAACGTGCGGCTCTAATGTTCTTATCCTCACTGAATTCCCTTCTAACCCTGCCAATTTCAGGCAAAACAAGAGGCATTGCCAACAAACACCAGATACCTCAAATCCATTATGCTACACAGTCCATTTTGCTACTATATTTTCTTATCCAAACAAGAGTGCCGTAACCTCACCGCCCCCTATCGCGTTTTCTCGGCCCGCCTCAAGTGGTCATGAAAAACGGAGACTTGGCCGAATCAAACATGTTTTCAGGGTCGCGCCGCCTTTTTCCACCTCCAAGCGTAACGCGCTCATCGATACGACGATACCGACGCCTAGGTCTATTATAGATTTGAAATACACACCGATCTACATCCGCTTGGTAAGATTCATCTTTATCAACAGCCGTCCAAGTCAATGTTAGAAGATAAAATACCGTCCACAAACGTTCTTCCAAACGAACCCCACAGATTGCGTTCAAATCATTTCAAACTACCTCCACCCCCCACAGGAGAAGTAAGTAGCGTGCGTGGGGCGTTAGCGTTTAAAAACACGTACAATACAAATACCCTCTCCATGTTGTTTTCCATTCCCGTTACGCGTTCTCCGACTCACCATGCTCCCCGTGATACGCGTGTGGATCCGGGTTATACCGAGGTTCGCGTTCGTCTGCTGATCTGAGTTGAAAGGAAAGGTGAAGTACTGACCTGCGTGTTGAAGGGTTGTAATATTCAGGTGATCAACGTGCGTTCTGTCGGAGGGTGTGGATACTTTGGCCATGGAGCGCAGCCGCGAATTTTGCGTATGTTCTGATGTTGATAGAAATTTAGGATTGCAGTGGCGTTTTGTACTAGGCGTAATTTCAAATAGGTGAAAGGGAGGGTGCTGGTAGTTAAGAAACCGGTGGGTTAATTATAATTAATCGGCGCGTTTCTGGGTTCAATTATAATTACATTGGTAGATGCGTTTTCGGAATCCGCTGCATAGACAAAAAATACTTTGAAATTTTGATTAATCGGCGTAGTTGGGAAAGAAGGAACGGGGTATTTGCCAGACGTTGGCATTTTCTCAAACGTTATCACACTTGTGCTAATACACCGAGCTCGGACACAATGCCTGCTGATCTCAACGAAAGGTAAATATGTATACCCAACCCACTAGCTTATTGCGTGCGTAGCCCACCTGCAAGCAAAGGTTGGCGCGTGTTGTTCACCTGATCGATAACGTGTTGTTCTAGTTGCACCCAGAGGGTGGCTCCACTCGACATTTGGAACAATGGATGACCTTGGAGGGAAGCGCATCCGGGAACGCGTTCCAACTTTTGATATTAGAAGAAGTTTGAAGCTAACGGCTGAGGTACCGCAATTTCAAATACCACCATATGGGATTGGAAGAGGGTGGCGAGTCAAGGAGACCGGTATGTTAATTATTGTGGGTGATCAATGGGTTTAAAGGGCTTTTAAATCGGTAACATGAAACCACATGCTTTTGCGTCGGCTACATGGATAAACGCCCTTTGGGGGATTATTTAATTGACATAGCGGGGAGCGAGGTAAGTATTTACTAGCCGACTCGGAGGCCCGACGTCGGCATTTTTAATTTGAGAGGCGGGTGGTAATGAGTGTGGGGTTGTGGTACGCGACAACACGCGCAGCGCGCGCTCGGCCTACTTGAAGTGTACGCTTTTTTTTTCCCTTTTCTTTTCCCTGCTGTTCACGTGGGTTTATTTCTCTTTTCCCTGAGGTCATAATATTTATTCCACCGTTCTCAGGTAACGTCCACACAATGGCGAGAGATTCTCATACATAATTCCAAACGCAATACTTGAAAATGGCCTTTGAAAAAAAAAAAAAAGGAAAATTCTCCTGCAATTTCCACTTCACTTCCGTTCATCATTTAAAAATTCCCGCTTCTCATCCACCTCCTCCAACTCACTCCCAAGTCCCAAAATACTATACACGCAACTCTCCCCACTACCGTACCACGCCAACCTTTATTTTATTTCGTCACTCCAACCACTGAAATCGTATTTTTAGTCGTTATCTAATCTTTTGTGCGCGGATCGGTCCATTCGCACTTGAAACGTTCGCCGATCTCTTCCTGGGAGCCTGGAGGAGTTAGAAGGTACCCTTTTCTTACTTCTTTGCTACTCCAGAGGAGTTTAACTCTTTTTTTCCCGAGGTCATAACTTTCCACCGTTCTATGGGTAACCTCGCGAAATTCTTGATACATACATGATTCCCAAATTGGCCTTTGAAAAAAAAAAAAAAAAAAAAGAGAGAAATTCTCCTGCAATTTCCACTTCGCTTCTCATCCACCTCACTCCCGGCCGGCACTCACTTCCAAAGTCCACTCCCAAAATACTATTACTATACACGCAAACTCTCCCCACCGCCCACGCCACCTTTTATTTTCAGAAACTGAAATTTGTATTTTTTACTACTAGTCGTTATCTAATCTTTTGCCCCACTTGAAACGTTCGCCGATCACTTGCTGGTGGGGGGGAGTTAGAACCCTTTCTTACTTCCTTACTTCCTAGCTACTCCATGGCCAGAGGAGTTTGACAGTCGATCCCCCCGACGACCCTGCTCGGAGCGAGGGCGGCGACTCTTCCTTGCAGTCCGTGTGCTTCGTCAGGGTGAAGAGCGTGCTTCCCAAGTTCTATCAGCGTACGTATGGTGAGGGTTGAACAAGTTCGAATCCGTCCCTTGAGAGATTGTAAGGATCAGCGTGTGGTGAGGGGTTAACGACATTCCCCCTTGAGATCGTGTGGAACGCGTCCCTTGAGCCTGAGAGAGATAGTGTGGGGGTGGAAACGCGTCCCGTATTCCTATCAAGTACGCATCAGGCTACTGTACTCGAATCGTTGTGGTGTGTGTCCCGAATGGTTTACGTCGATCCCCCCCCCCCCACTCACCCCGGTGACCCTGCCTGCCCTGCCTCAGGCTGCTCTTTGAAGGAGTGCTGGATCGTCTCGAAGGTCCAGTACCTGCCCGTCTGAGAAAAAAAAAAAAAAGGACGGAGATTGCCTTGTTCGAATGAGCACGCTGACAACTTGAACTTGGAAGAGTTGTGTTTGATCGTCGCAAGGATTCGGCATGATCGCTCCAAAGTTCCGTAAGTAACTAGTACCAGCGTGGGTGGGGAGGTAGATCGGTGGTAAGTGTAAGTGTAAGTGTAAGTGTAACTGCCTTGCGGTGCGAGTCGGTCGGGGATTAACGAGAGTTTTTTCTTTTTATTTCCTGGATGCGCGTCGACGGTTTGGTCTGCCTCCGTGTGCGTTGTGCTTTGCAGATTTTTTTGGGAACGTATTTGTTAATTACGGCTGCAAGCGATCCCAATTAACGGATACGATCTGTCGTTAGAGTGGAGCTGGACGTAAAGTCACACATAGCGCCGTACGTTCCTGGAAGTGGAGTATCAGAGCGCTATGCCCCCAGTCATGAGTACTGTGGCGAAGCGCAAGTTTGCGCAGGTGATAGCGCGAGCGCATTCGGCGAATTCGTGCCGAATGTTGAATTGTTGCCGTAACACCCTAATTTTGAACATCTGTTGTGTTTCTATGTTATCATTTGCTCGTCATATGCGATACAGTCATCTGTCCAAAAGTAATACAGTTTTTTGTTCATGTGCCCAGAGAAAGTGGAGCTGGAGATTCGAGTCTTCAAAGCACCTGGAACTCTCCGGAACTTGGCCATTGGCATTGGAATTTTCGACGACAGGAAGCAAACCCTCGTTGGCTGGGACGCGGACGTCCACCGGCGAATAATTAAAACTGTATTTCCTTCCAATTGCAAGCGCAGATAGCGGCAAGGACGTAGATAACCGATGCGATGAAAAAGGGGGTGCAGGAGATAAGGCAACGTGGGAGGCACCGAGTTTGTAATGAAGATCGAGTTGATCGAGATGTAAGATTCTGATCTAAGAAGATGACCACATTTTGAAATAAATTTTCATGACACAGCTCTCAAGCATTTTGCAACAAGAAAATGGATATCTAATAACCGCAGTTTTCCGATTCTCGTTCTTATTCCCATTCCTCTCCTGTATATATCCGTCTCGTCGTCTGGTGAGTTTTCGCCCGCCCTCGAAAGCGATGGCAAACGTCTTGACCTTGGTCCCAAGTTTGACGTCACTCACACCAATGCCATACTCCATCCCGGGTACACCGTCTCAAGGCCACCCAGGTCACCGCCGTTCACACTCCAATATATCCTTCGTCACTGGTGGCGCATACACTCCCATGGCACCACCCCGTCGGAAGACGGTCTCTACACCCAGGTTCCATCTAAAATCAGACGACGAAGATTCGTCTCATTCAGACAACGACGACGCTGCTCCTGCACCAGTCATGAAAACTGCACCTTCTCATTCAGTAGGACCCGTCCCCTTCCCGCGCACTTCTCCCCTTTCCAGCCCCGTCCCTCAACAAGCCAAGGTCCCTTTTCCTATCACGACCTCTTCATCGCCCAGACCATCCTTCTCACGAACCTCATCAACCCCAATCCTCCTCTCAAACGGTAAACCACTCAAATCATCACTCAAATCGTCCTCTTCCTCCCCCAACATCCCATTCCCACCTCAGTCCCTAGTCCCGTCCATGATGCATCATCATCACCACCACAACCACTCCCATCATCTGAGAGCAGCATCGGCACCAACAACGCCGCACCTCCCTTCGCCCCCATCCTCCCCTACCCATTCAGACAGCCCACCCCAAACGCCCTCTGCACATCCGAAAAACGTGCACTTCCCATCGCAGGAAGAGGGCGGACTGGCTACTGTACGGTTGTTCAAACGCTCTGCGAAGCCAGCTGCGTTGTCAAAGCCGGAAGGAGAGGAAACGGAGACGGAGACGGAGGGCGAGAGCTCTGCTGTCGGTGCTAGTGGTTGGCGGTCTTATAACAACAACAAAGGGGGGTATCCGTTCCCTCGATCTTCGTCCTCCCCATCTCCATTGGCTACATCAGGATTAGGGACGACGACATTCGAAATAGACACAAAGAACTCGAGCCCGGTGCCTTCCCCTTCCTCTTCTGGGAATAACATACACTTGGAAAGTTTGGTGTTCAAGACGGAGAGGATGAACCTCTCCGGAACGCTCCTCGTCCGGAACTTGGCGTACGAAAAAGTGGTAGCCGTTAGGTTTACGTTGGATGAGTGGGATACGACGAGCGAGGTGTTGGCCAAATATGTTGTTTCTCTTCCTTCCTCCCCCGCCACCTCTGTTGGGATGACGCTTGGTGATGTGGTGGCGCCGACGAATGTAGAAGGATGGGATAGATTTGGGTTCTCGATCCGTTTGGAAGACTACGCTCATAACCTCTCCGAACGGACGATGTGGCTTGTGGTCAGGTATGTTACGGAGGGTGGTGGAGAGGGGAAGGAGTGGTGGGATAATAATGGGGGTGAGAATTATCGGGTTTCGTTTCATGTGAAGGAGAAGGAGGGAAGGAAGAGGCAGGTTGCGTTGAGTGCTCCTCGTCAGTTTCTTTTCTTTTTCTTTTTCTTCCTTCCCTCGCTGACGAATTTTTTTTTTGGATTTTTTTTTTTTTTTTTTTGATAGCGTCGTTCCCACTCCCACCTAAACTATCTTCTTCATCCTCGCTCCCTCCTTCATGGACCGTTCCTTCCTACCCCTCCACCACCACATCCCCAGCAACAACAACAACACTATCACAAGCAAAAGCCCAAACAACGCTAACCCGCCTCAAAAAACTCAACCTTCGGAACTACGCAGCGCCGGGGAGTGTGGGCGCAGCAGCCGCTGCCGCCGTTATATCCTTCCCCCCTCGTCAAAGTCAAGTTGGCGCGACTTCCTCCTCCTCCCCACCTATAGCCACAGAGTCGAAGCTGGAAGGAACGGCAACGAGCGAGTCGTTGACGACCACCCCGCTTACGAGTCCGTTACATACGCCTGTGGGGGAACATAATGCGTTGCCTCTTCCACTCGTTCATGGACATGAGAAAGCGGGCAAGCAGCTGAAGGACGGGGAGGAGGGGGAGGACGAGGAAGGGTGTGGATTGCCGGTTTCGTTGTCTCGTCGTGGGCGAGAACGCGAAGAAGGTCTGGGTGGGATGGGTATCTCCCCACGCGAAGGCGTGGGTATGGATATCATCTCTGGTCCAGGAGCGGGGGAGATGATGAATATAGGTGTTTCCCCGCCTTTTTCTTCGTTTGCGTTTGGTAGCGGGAACGGGAACGGGAACGGGGGTGGGATGCATTGGAGTTGGGGTGCCTCGCCTGTTCCCCGCAAGTCTACTGAACCCTCAACGACTACGCCAAAATCGTCCCCACCACCGCCCTTCCCAACAACCAAACCCAAAACGACCCTCCCCGCGCTGTTGTTGGATAATATACGCAAGAAGAGTACCCATTCTCCGCCTAGGTCGCCTGTTCCACGTAGAGAGGGGAGGGAGAGGGAGGAGAAGGCCCCGCCGGCTTTTTTACTCGAGGGCGGCGGGTCGGCGTCGTCAAGTGGAAGTGGGAGTGAGACGCTCTCACAGGAAGTGGATGAGGAGGAGGATGAAGAGGAGGAGGAGGAGAGCGTACAAGTCCAAGTCCCAGTACCGATTCCAGCGTTTTCGTATACGCCCCCTACGCCACGCAAGGCCGCCCACCACTCGACACACTCCAATTCGCCGTCGCCCTCTTTGCAGACGCCTTCACCGTCGTCTTCGTCTGATGAGATATACCAGGCTTTCGTGCGTCAGTGGTGTTTTGCGCAGGGACCTGCCCATTCTATTGGTGGTGTGGGGGAGAAGATGGAGAAGGGGGGTGTTGTTGGTTGAGTATGGGCGGTGACACCGAGAATGGTGGGTGTATTTGGTGGCTATATTTGGATTGATATTTTTTGGCGGATTTGGATGGCTTTGGATGGATTTTTCTTTCTTTTCTGTTTCTTTTCTGTTTCTTTCTTCCTGGTGTTCAGCTATTCACTTTGTTTCTTTCTCTATCCCCCCTCCTCACAACATCTCTACGCTGTCGAAAACCCAAAACCCAAAACGCTACATCTATCTTTCATCTTGCTCATGCTCATTTTTATCAATTACTTACATATGAACATTAACGCGAACGATCCATTATGATCGCTTTCCTCTCATATCACATCAACCAACCTTAGACTTTTTTTTTTTTTTTGCTTTTCTGCTCTGCACAACGTATGTCAATGGGTCCATTCGCTATATCTACGTTACATAGTTCTCATCTGTATTCATATCATATCATATGACTGGAATGAAGGTGTTATCGCTTGGTCCAGAGTGGAAGTTTAAGCTTAAGTTTTTTGTTTTGGGATGGAATAAGGTTGCACGAGCGCGACAGTCATGTCGTTGATTGTCTTATTTATATCCTTATCTTGAGAGGCTAGAATGCCTTGGAATGGGTCATACAAGTTTTTGGTTTGATGTCAGAGTTGTGAGTTCTCGACCTCTGTGTCATGCATCCAAGTTTGATTCTTCTAAGTCCTTATCTTGAAGGCCAGAGCGCCTCAGCGTGAATTTTATCAACTTGTTACGTGATGGCTTGACAGCAGCAACATAAGTGTCTTTGCGGGTGAACCCATCGGGAGGCGTCGATAACTGAGGTGAAATTTGATCGTCCTCTTCAACCCCGGAAATAATTTGAAGCTATGTCCAGTAACACAAAAAATGCCTCCGTCAATTTCAAGGTGTACGCTCCTTGAAGCCATTGCGAATTTTTTTGACGGTCGATGAGCGAATTCATGACTCGTAAATACCCAATCCTGACCAGTTTAAATACACACACGACACAAGAATTTAGAAGTTGGTCGCTAGCATGGACCATGGACTCACATTTAAAAGATACCTCCCGCAACCCCAGAAGGGCGAAAGGAAGATCTTGTGTGAGAGCATATCAACCAACAGCCCTAGACTTTTTTTCCTTTTCGAAGGAGTCGCAAAGTTCCAAGTTTCTCGCTCTGCACAGAAGATCAGTATAGTCCTTCATTATATTTACGTCCACAGTTCTTATCTGTATCATATGACTGGAATGAAGGTGTTATCGCTGATTCTTGAATAAATGGTCCAGAGTGGATGTTCAAGTTTTTGTTTTGCATACAGGTGTGTCCTCGCCATTTTGTTGATTGTCTTATTTAAATCCTTATCTTGAGGGGCTAGAATGTCTTAGAATGGGTCATACAGTAAGTGGATTAATATTGGGCCTTTTTGAATTTTTGGTTGGCGTCGAAGTTGGGCTTCAGGCTCTGGTAATGACATAGCAGGCTCTTGTGGAATAGTTCTCGAGTTTGATAGTCCTTATCTTGAAGGCTAGAGCACTTCGGCGTGAATTTCATCGACTTGCTATGTGATAGCTTGACGGCAGCAACATAGGGATCTTCGCGCGTCGAGCCTATCGGGAAATAATTTGAAGCGATGTCATCGACGTTGAGGTGGCGACATCAACTACTATTCCATTCGTCTACTCTTTACACAAAAAAGAACCTCCGTCAGTTTTACATTCCTTGAAGCATCTTGAACAAGAACCATTACGGATTTTATTTTTTACGGTCGACCCCAGAATGTTTCCTGCCTACGACTCGTAAATGACGTCGTCACCCAACCTCCTGACTAAGTTACAGAAACGCCACAAAGATTTACAAGTTTGCCGCTAGCATGGACCATGGACTCGTATTCAAAAGATACTTTCTGTAGCCCCAGAAAGGTGTAAGGAAGATATCTTATGTGAGGATCGGACCGGGGGCTATTCTTGGAAGTGAGAAAGCAAAAATGCAAGAACTTGGAAGTTGATGATCAACACGATCACGCCGAGGAAGACTCGACACCAAGCGCACCCAAGCATTCAAGGTCGCAATAAAATTAGAGGGGTTTGTTTCAAGGCCAGAGTACAAAAACGCTAACATCGTCCGAGATTGCACTGTATGGATCGAGGATATATTTGGTGCTTCGTTCCGAGAAAAACATAGGGTGAGAAAAATGTACGAGGAGGCTAGTATTTCGGACCTTCGGTGCGCAGAACTTCTGTTTTTGAACGCTTCCTATGAGAAACCCAAGAGAAATCCACGCTCTGCCGCCCTTCTTGATCAACGTATCGAGCGATGCGTAGGAGATATCAATCAATGGCGTGAGTTGTTCGGGAGGTACCTCCCGTATGCCGCAGAGCCCAAGTCAAACATGCCGAGCAATCAGCACTCGCAAATGTTGTGCACAATGGTATGGTAGACAATGGCCAATCCTTGGGAGTATCAGAACGCAAAGATAGAACGGCGTGCGAGATTTCTGAGAACCGGGGGACAAGTGCCTTCGAAATTATCAATTGCCCGACATCCAAATCGGGACGCGCGCCCCGGAATTGAAGGTACTTTGGAATTTTATGGAAGGTGATCGAGTGGCGTGATGGATTTGATTGCAAAGATCGGCGCGCCTAGATCGCTTTGTCCCCTCTTGAATGTTTAAATTTGACGTGGTGAGAAGTCTCCTAACGACGGGGTGCAATAATCGACCTGGAAAGTGTTATGAAATGGAAGAGCCCAAGTGGCTTATTCCTAAGGTTTGAAATCTGATTGGAAAGAGTTGACGCAAGTTACATATGGCTTGAGCGTAAGGATAGGGACTTGGAGTGAATTAGATCGACTTTCTGTTCTGACTTTTCTCTAAACACGCAATGCCGACACTGCAGTGCGCGTCGGGATTCTCCAGTTTTTCTTGGCGTTCGATCGAGTGGTGGACATAGTGAGAATAAAAGATGTGCTTCCGGGTACTTTGTAAAAATTACTGATGATATTCGGCATCTTACCAGTCCCCGCACCTTGTGAACAAGTAACAATAATTCATGTGCACTTGGGGGTAGCTCCATGAGTTGTCACCACATGATAGCTTCTGTGTTATTCATTGTTCGAGCTGTAAGCTGTAACATTGAATCAAGGAGGCGTCAACTTCTCACATCTCACGAGCCTGAATGATCCTCGAACAGAAACGTGTCTGAAGCATCTTGAGTGAATGATTGCGCGATAAGAGCAATTAGGGCGCTTGATATCGATATCAGGGTCAACTTGTGTCGATTTGAAGAGTTCCGAGTCGTCCTGGACTCCTGCGGCTCCATTACTAGACGACCCACATACGATATCTGCTGCGACGCTAGAGATATATCCTGAGAGGTATTCCCAGTTCGGTGATCAGGTCTAAGCTCCAACCGGAAATGCGCGAACGTGCGCTCACCTGTTTTGCAAACTTAACTCGGTCAGAATCCTGTGCATCCTCAACCTTCTCCTGGTGAGAGCAACGGCCCGTAGATTCCACAAAATGCTATAATCGTCCTACGGACTTGACCGATAAGGCGAACGGTCATCAGCGGAATATGTCAAAAAATGATTAGGGCCACAGAAGGTTTCCGCAGAAATGCCGGCGGTAAGATATGTCACCAATCGCATAGTATGAACGTGCGCCAACAAAGGACAGCGGATGTCGCCGTTCAGACACCAATCTGATGATGACAGGTGACAGTAGAGGTGGGTGGGAGCAACAGTGTCGTAGACGAATCAGGTTTGAAGGTTCCGAGGGACGTTTAAACACATAAGTTACATAGGTCCAGGGACTTCAACGCTCCTGTAAGCAGATTCGTGAGATAACATCCCTGGCTGTGGTCGCAAAATGCATTTTTTTTAAATTTGCAGAGAAGTAGCTGATGTAGCGCGTCAAGAAACAATTTGAGTGCCACGAAACGCTCCTGACAGTGATAGCGGTTGAATGAAGAGTTACTTTTCGTTCTTCGAGCGTTTTTGACGAAGCACGTGATGGGGAATCACAGGACCAAACAAAGTTGAAAAAAAAAAGTCGAACAATATTGACTGTTGACAGCCACTTTGACAAGCATGGTGAGTGTCCTGCCTGTGGCAGCTTGCAGATTGTTCTCCTGATAATGCCATTCAAACAGGGTCTATCCTTCCTGAGTCAGCCTGTAAACCCCCTCGCCACGTGCAACTGGAACGTCGTACTTTCGCCAGTTTTCTCATTCGGTATTCCTCATGGGAAGAGCGGAGGCGGGCTGCCATACAGGGGGTGCTGAACAGTCGCAACTATCGCGACCTAGCCTGGTAGGCCTGACATTCATAGGGTGGGTGATGCTCCGTTTCGCCCTATGCTTCCACTTCACCATGCAGGATGAGATTTCCCAATTTTCAGTTATCCCTGTCTTAATGCTTTTGTCGAGACCTTGAAAATCTGACCTTTCCTCTTTCCCAAATCTATTCGAAAAGAGCAGTTGACAAATCATATCCTACCAGGTGACATTGTCCGTCAACAGTACACACCATGATGCGAATGTCAGAAACTACTTTCATTCGACCACCAAAAAGTCCGCGGTCTTCTCTGTGAGTTGCTCTATTTCCGTTTGACTCCCCCCACCACAAGATGAGATTTCCAATCTTTTCAGTTATCCCTGTCTTAATATTAATGCTATGTCGAGACCTTGAAAATCTGACCTCTTTGTTATTGTTTTAACCTTTTTCGACCGGCAACTTATTTCGTTTCTTTCCTTTAGGTGGTCTGAATATAAATGATGCTGCGTTGTCCAAACAATGTGAACACCACGCGGCTTGGTTTCTGGTTACACGTCCTCGCACCTCCATCCTGTCTTGATTGAACATTCCATCCCGGTGGCACCGCAGCACGTGTTTGAGGCCCAGGGAATCCTAACGTGTATGAATGCTTCCTCCAGGGTGCCAACGTCGTGTGTTTCATGATCAATGAACGTGTGGCGATGCTCTTGCACTATTGTCACCAATCTTCCATTCAGCCTGTCCACACAAACGACGGTCGAACCCAGCTGTTTAAGGTTAGGCGACTCTCGAACAAACAGGGGCATGGTCACTGACCTTTTCCTCGCTCCCTGTTCAGGCTAGTATCCTTGACTGCCAGCCATAACGAGGCTTTCATTTCGTAGCGCTCGCGGTTTTAGACGGACCACGATCTGTCTCGACATTGCCGATATGCATCTATCAGCATAGCCCACTAGTCCTTAATAAACATTAAGCTCAAAAACCCTGAGGTCGTCGATACCCACCGATTTAGCATCAGCCTTCTGCAACGTACTCCATGCCTCCTGAACTAAACGTCGCAGGCTTGGCCCGGACAACGCGCAAGACTATAGAGCGTCTAGCACCGTTTTCTCAGATGCGACTGCCCTCGTATGTACCTGCTTATTCGACTCCGGCTTAGAATCCTTACGATTAACTAGGTCATCGTCCGACTCCGAGGCACCTGCAGCAGCAGCAGCAATCACGTCCAAAATTTCTTCCAAGATTCTAGCCTATATCGAAATCTTAGACTCAAGCATGCTCGCCGCACAAATTGCGTTCCACCTCGCCAGTGAGGGCCTGGTACTTTCCACGTCTCCCCAGGACCAAGAGTGGGAAGTCGACTCTGAGGGGACAATTGAGCGTATGCGTGCCAAAGCTGAGCGAGGGCTAGAGGAAGCGCGGAAAGTAGAGAGAGTGACGAGAGATGTGCCACAAGAATTCTACAAGGTTCGTCTGGCATTTCATTTGACGTTCGTTTTGACCAACGACTAATGTGGGTCTGCTCAGATTGCTGCTCTTACTAAAGATAAAACTACTATTGTCCTCTTGCCACCCGACCCCGTACATCGTGAGTCTTGTCCCTCCCTTCCTCTCTTCCTCCCCTACACTGAGGTGCTGACATGCTTCTGTCCACAACAGCCCCAACCCTCCGGAAGGCTCTAAAAGATGTCGGGACTGACCTCGTTGCGAATCTCAACCTTTTGTCGGAGCTCTCCCAGCGAGCGTCGGAGACCGCGGCATGGTGGTCGTGGGTCCGAGACGACCTCCTTTCAAGCAACTCCGTCCTTCTCTCTTCCCCTTCAACGCAATGGAAACCCATCAAAAATGATTGGCAGGAATATTACAACATTGTTTGTCATTTCCCGCTCTTCCCCCGCAGCCTGTCCTTGCTGACTGACGTACACGACATAGATCAACTCGGCACATGGCCGATTCCCTGACCTTTTGTCCTCATCACGCGCGGCATGGCAGTCGGTGGCTGTGAAAACGAGGGATGCCTCGCCTTTAGCGTCTGCTGCTGCTAGCACGGCGACTTTACATATGGAACGTGATACGCCGAAGCTGACGAAGAGACGTTCTGGGGAGCTGAAGACGCTGATGCAAAGACTGATTCCGGGTCGCAACCAAGAGAAGGAGAGTGGGGTTAATGATGACGTTGGAGGACGGGAGAAAGAGCCGCAGTTGAGGACGAAGGGTCAGATGCTTCTGGATGGGCTTCGACATTTGGGGTGCCATGGTTGCATTATTGTCTAGACATTGGTATCATCAGATCAGAGTACGCCGGCCTTCTTACTTTAATCGCTTCTTAATGTCTATCGTTATTACTATCACGATGAAGTGGTCTCTCTTGGAACACGCAAACATCTAAGTAGTCCCCATTCCTCGGCCTGTAGACATTGCAATTGGTGTAATGATCTTGAGCACTTGCAGCCGTATTGGCCAGGTGAGGTTGTGGTGAAACGAGGGCATGCACCTTACTTGAACTTGGTTCCAAACATTCCCAGCGTCACGACGGTCAACACCACGTAAACAGTCCCTCCAACGAGGGTGGTATGTCATTCGGTTCAAGTAGTAAGTAAGGCAGTCATGAGTCAAGGACAACGCTACCGAAACCTCTCCTCAAATCTGCCGAATAGAATGGCCGAAAGGGCCACCACCTGGCTAACATCCAACAGCGTCTACAAATCGCAGCCCAAATCAGCTCAATCAAGACAAAGAAAAGAAACGACATACATCCGCCAATTCATTAGGAAGCCCATTCAGCGCCAACGAACTCCACCTCGCCAGGCCGGGGAGAAGACCCGCCAGCCGTATCCGGACTTCCCCCTCCTCCTCCTCCCCAGGAATCGTCCCATCCTCCACCGTAGCCGTAGCCGTATCAACAAACACGTTCTTCTCCAACCCTACAAACAACACCTGCGTCGCTCTGTCCAAACACGTCTCCAAGACAGAGGCAAAGTCAGGTGAAGAGATAATACCCCGCGTTTCTTCTATGAGCGCGGTGAACCCCGGGTCTTGGTCTTGGATGTGTGTGGGAGGGAGGAGGAAGTCGGATGGGTGCGTGGTGGTGAGGGATGGGATGACAGCGGGTGAAGCGGTGAAGTGGTGCGTTATTTGGGAGGAGGTTGAGGACGTGTATGAGGCGTGCAGGGGGAAGCCGCCTTGGATTAGGACGTGGTGTGTTGTTTCGGGGGTTGGTGGGAGGAGGGTTGATAGGAATCTGAGAAGGGAGGTTAGATGATGGGTGAGGAGAGTAGGGGGGAAGCCAACATACGTTGTTCGGCGCTCATTGCCTTCAAAAGTAATTTCGTGTTCGATCCTTCTACGAACGTCGCGGATGAGGTGATGTAGATCCAGCAGCGATAGTTTCGTTTTCAGAGATACCCTATCGCGAAGATCGTCAACCAGACACCGCGGTAAGAAACTGCAATGGACATACCCATCAAACACCTCCTCCACACCCCTCCTCACCCGTTCGCCGACGTCCTTCCACCCAACGTGCAGAAGCCACCAGCTGAGTGTGAGGTACTTGTTCTCGAGCTCCTCGTTGATCTGGTATTCGTCTACTTCCTCCTCTCTCACATTGACGCCCGATATCAAGTCCTCCAACCCCTTACTGCCACCTAGCAGAATATTACTCATAGTAAACTCCGATGCGAGCTGCTCCCGAAGGCGCTCGTCGTGCTCTTGTTGATAAACGGAGTGTATATACTTGGACCGGGCGAGGAGGGTGAGTTGGATGGTGGTGAAGAGGCAGAGGAGGGTTGTTGAGTATAACGTCGTTAGTGTGCGGGTGATCGCTGTTGGTGTGTTAGATTGGGAATGTGGACGGTTAAAGAAAGGCTACGCACTTAGGATCTTCGTTTCGTTCCATAGCTCGGCTTTCGTGCGTGAATCCCCAGAGTCAGATACAACAGAAGGACTGATGAAGCTTTCAGACTTGGTTGATTGAGCAAAGTCGCAAGAGGAGAGACGCGGAAAGCACATACTAAGGCTGAACCATCCACAGAGGCCGCCTCCCCATTCACACTCGAGCCATTGGTCGTCACTGACGCAGAAAGTGGTGACCTCATCCCTGCCGGCGAACCGTCTCGGGGTGGAGAGGACACCGCTGACGATGACTCTACCCAGCTCGACGACGAGTTCTCTCCCCGTTGGGCGGCGGGACCTCCTTCCGACCGTGTTTCGTGCTCATGGACCATCTCAATGCTCGATGCCAAACTCGACGGCGGCCGTTGTTGCAATTGTCGTGAATTGCGCGCCTTTGATCTATTCTGCAGCTCCTTCGTCAGATATTCTACGTCCATCTCTTCTAGCACTTGTTCTGCGAGGGTCGGCAGCATCGCGAGGACCGTGTACGACACATCTTCCTGCGTTTGCCGGAATCTACGTTTCAAACTATTGCCTTCTCGTCAGTTTTGTTCATAAAGTATACCACAAAAGATACGTACCAGTCTCTAGAACTTCTTTCCTCCTCTATTTTATGCCTCACCTCCTCCAGCCGTTCCGTGATGTATGTTTTGGTGAGATATAGACCCCCGACGAAGCCAGCCGTAGTTGAGAGCCCTTTTCTGTGGTTGTAAACATAATTTTTTGCAAAATCTAGCATATTTCAGCGCTGATGGTCGTCGTGGAATGAGAATGGATGTGCTCGTGAAAACCAAGGCCCCGTCACGTGCTTGATGAAGGAATGTGATCATTTTGAATTCATTACAACTAGAGGTTGACTTCGTCAACAAAACCTCGCTTCTGTATTGTAAATACATTAGTAAGAGTTCTTAGTACACCCTCAGCTTCACCCAGCGAAAAAACTTCCAAAATGTTTGAATTGAACTCGACCATTTTCCTCAACATAAACCTCATTTTTAATCTTATCCTTTTATTTTTTGTTTCTTCATGAGAACTCCGTTGGAGCATTGAAGTTGAATATCTAGGTTGTCGATGGAGGCCGCTGCTCGTCGTCCGGCCTTCGGCCGACTCCTCGCAGCGGCAACGAGCAGTGTTATCAACTGTAAGCATATAGTGAAGTCATATTATTTGCACCATGTTTGTGGAAGAGTGAGATGTTTGTTCCAATCTTGAACAATATGACCTCCAGCAAGTCCTATTATTTGCGCCATGTTTGCGGAAGAGTGACATGTTTGGTTTGCTTAGAAATATGAAGCTGGGAGACCTAGCTAAAGCGAGGTGACTCAGAATTATCTTTGGTAGATTTTGGAACCTCAATCTGGTAAGAGTAACTGCCATCTTGAAATACGATTTCTCGCTGACATACACGCTTTCAAACTTCGTGGCAAAGAATCACCAAAAAGAACCACACGCATCATAAACATTTATCAAGTGAGTCGATTTCGAGCTCTCAGGTACGCACTGACAACTCAATTCGAGATCGTGTCAAGCTACCCTAGTACATCCACCACCAACCCTTGCGCCCGCAACACCCGCACTTGGGGTAAATCCGAAATTTTCTTAACAACTTGATCGTAGCCGCGAATTGAGACCGCTTCGAGTTTAGCAACTTTACTGGCATTGGTATATCTAGCATCGAGCATAGCCAAGAATCTATCACTATCGAGCGTGATTGGGCCGGTGTAGTGAACGAGCTAGAGATTTGGCAGAAGGAAACTCTCCGAGTCTGTGCATCCGGCACGTGAATGTAGCGCATCAATGAATATATTGGAGAACGGAGGGGCCTGCTTGGAGTTGTACAGAACCAGCTCGGAAAGATGTGGTAATCCCAAAAGAAACGACACCATTTCTTCCTCCGAGAATATGTAGCCGATGAAGGAGAAGCGCGTTATAGTTTCCGCACAGCTCGAGCGGAAGACGAGGGTACGGAAGGACTTGAAAGAACCTTGGCTGATCTCAGGGAAAAACACGTCCAAGTCCTCGAAACAGTTTTCGTCGAGAGCATTGACATAAAGCGATTTAAGGCTGTCGGGCTTGACGACCGTAAGCGGTGTAGTAGTAGGCTCGTGTTCTATACAGTCTTGCTCGTTCAGCACGAGATTCACAAGGCTTGAGCATCGCTTGAGAGTGTCCAGGAAGTCCTGCATGCGATATCCTTTGATATGAAGGGTTCTCACCTGGTCCCAGGGAAGCGTCGCTAGCTGCATTTGATATAAACCAATGAGAGTGACCGAATGAAGCCGAGGTGCATGCACAATCACTGGAAAATCTGAGCAACCTTCAAGATCGCATCTAAGCGTGAGCCGTTCAAGAATAGGCGTTCAGCCAGTCAGGCAGAAGGTGCAACGATGTGTTTGGAGTGTCGATATCAGCGGAGCGCCATTGTCCGGAGTGCGCAAGCAGAAAAGAGAGGACCGAGTTGTCATCTGGGGGATCCTCCCACCGCGGGTCGTGTTCTTCGCGAGTTGCAATCGTTATGGATAACGGTTGTTTCCTTGCCCGCAATAGCCAATCACTATGAGCCTTTTTCACCCCTGCGCATTGGGAGCATCTGTCACCACTGGCGCACTATAGCTTGGTCTGCATCCGAACTCTGGAGCTCTGTTACGGTGGGCTTGGAAGTCTCAAGGGAGGCTACGAAAAAGCAGGAAGACCTCCTCAGTCCCCGCTGCAAGCGGAGTGGAAAATCATTGTTACAAGCTTGATTGGAAGACGCGCGAAAGGGACTCGGGCATTCAACTGGCGTTTGACCGCCACGCTGTGGTTCGTCAGGTTAGCCATGCAGTCAAGGTGTGCCTTGATAAGATCGTCGAGCTCCACGACTTTCGCTTCTAGTTTTACCCTTTCTTCTTCCAGAGGCGTTTCCGAGTTTTTGGACCTATGTGCTGTCAGCGCGTGCCTAACCACTTGGTTCATCATAGACAACTCACTTCTTTACGGATCTAGTATCGTCCATACCCATAAAAGCCTATGGGGAGTACCAGCGCAGTCGGATTGAGGAGCTAAGATGGGGGGAAAGCTTGATGTGCAGAAAAGGCCTGATAGTGTTTCCGTTTTAAGCTCGAGAACAACAATGTGGTGGACTCTGGCCTCTGAAAATCTGTGTCCACCGAAATAGAAGGCAACGACAAGGACCAAGCGAAGCGGCGTGGAGACTTGGAATGTTTTCTGACCACATGCTTTGACCTTGCCTTGACCTTGCCTTGCCGTAGTATTGCCACGAGTGGCAGCGACTCGAGTACAAGTAACGGCCGCCCTCGCGTCTGAACTGTGCCTAAATCCAGTTTTTCGAATGCCTTGGTGGCCTCCAAGGGGGGTCCGGAGGGCGACACTTGTACCTTACGCCGCCGGAGGGGACGTGGCGGGTCCGGATTTGAACTTCACCTGACGTCATGAAAGAGGAGATTTTCGACAGAGACCGTGGCTGGTACCAGTGTCGATTGATAGCATGCGGCCTTAATTCATTCCTTCGCGTACGGACTTCGTTTCCTGTACAGAGCAGGTCAATGACGCAGTGAATTTCAGTATTGTGTTGCCTACGGTGGAAGATCTTGGAGGAGCAGCGCCACCAACGGTTTAAATTGCCTGTAGCAAAGTTCTGGCAAAGAGGGCGGCCCGTATAATTGTTTCGTCTACATAGTATCACCCTTAGTTCCGCATGTAACTTCGAGACGGTTTACTTTTGTGGTTTGCCATGATGTTTCTTGAAGAGTGTCAGTGTGGCCCGTGCGCTCTCCTGGCCATCATTCCTCTCTGAGTCAGAGTGAGTCTCATCATTTGCGCTAGGTTATTTCCAGTGAAGACTGACTATGAGCATCAACAGCAAATCCACAGTAACCTCCGTCAAACCAATTGGGCGTAGTGCTTGCGTCGTGACTATAAGAAATTAAGAATCAAGAACGGGGCAACAACAACCCAACAACCTCCACGGTATATACAGTGGATCCGTTGTGCTGGCGGTGCTGGCGGGGTTTGTGAAGGGTGCGAGACTGGGGTACTCAAGGGGTACTTGAAGTTGGATTGTGGAGGAGAGACTAGAGCTTGACTAGAGCCATTGGTGCGTAACTTTTTCCACTTTTCTCTTGTGTTTATAGTTCGACCATTCGTTTGCCCTTTTGCCTCAACGTGCCGTGGCTCCTCATTCTTCCCCTTCTTTCCACATTCCCCCAGTAAAACGCTAACGATTCTACACCCACAGAAATCGATTGACCTCGACGTCGATACAGACGTACCACCATGAATGATGAAACTACCTTATCTTTTGAGTTTCGCCTGTATCCACCAACACACTAGGACCGAGCACCTACAGCAGGGAATGGGTTTTCTGGTGTCTGCTTAGGACTAACTAACACTACACACCCACGCGCCCGCCTGTCGACACCCCACTCCGCTGAATGGGCTCTTCCATCTCGGTGTAAACACGCCCTCGGCAGGACCTCTACAACGTACAGAAGCGATTCTGTAATAGACGGGTGACCCCTACCAAATCCACCCGAAGCTGAAGTTGGTATTCAAGAAGCCAATGCTTGTACTCGAGTACCCTAGTGCCACGTTTCGTCCTGCCTCCCCGTATATCAGCGCGAATGAGTCGCTCGGGTATGATATGCAGAACCGTTCGGGCAGGGTATGGATGTGGACGCGGTGCGCTGAAGTTTCAGGTGGACAGGGACATGGTACTCTCCACCCCAAGTCCGCTTGAGAATTCGCCCTCTTCGCACACTACGAGAAGCGTCCGGAGATGCATGGCCACTTCTCCCTTCCATGTTGACCCCATCTCTTTCAGGCCCCCTCCTTTTGAACCCTCGCGTGCCGGAATAATTCAGACTCCCACACGCACTGGGCTTTAGACTCCAATTCCCACCGAGGTTCAGCCTGGATGGACACTTCCCCTTCCCCTTCCCTCGCCCTCTCTCGCTGCGATTTCCTCCTCTTCTGCAGTTCTGAGTGCATACCCCGCCCCAACTTCCGTTCCTTTCTCTGCCCTAGACTCCCTTCCTCATCTTCCATCTCTCCCATCTCCTTTTGACGCTCCCACTCCCCTTTTGTCATCGACCTCTTTCTCCCCCCAGCCACTTCCTTCTCTTTTCACCCTCTTCCTCTTTTGTCCCTTCCTTCTTCCACGCGGACCACGCCAAGTACTTACCCCAAAATCAATCAAACCTGACCTTATGTGTCCATGGCATGGGATGCTACATACGATTGATGTCGAATGTTCGGCTTGAGGAGATGCACCTCAGCATCGTCGTTCCCTAGTCAAGCAACGTGAGCAATTACAGCTCACGCACCTCCGCCCTTCTCGCAGGATTGTATCACGGTTGAGGCTCTGGGTTTGGGTGCCTCGATATCTCCAACACGAAGACTGAAACAGTGCCCAAGCCCAAGAACACACTATCCCGCCCGTTATTTCGCCTCCACGACCTTGACATCACCCCCTCTGACACCATCTTAACGCCCAAAGAATACAAAGGAGGCAAGCTGTGGTGATTGCTCAACGATAGTTCCCCATGCAGGTTTCTAATGGGATACGGGGATTCAAGGTCGTCGCGAAGGTGACAGATCTTGCGTATACGATCTGGAGACGGGGGTTGAGTACCTTGGACACGGGAGCTGGGTATCCGCATGCGGGGGCTGGGTTTTCGGATGCGGGGGAGGTGGAGTGAGGACATGGCGGCTAGGCAAGCAGCCGTTGGTTGGTGGAGGAGAGATGACAGCTTGGCATATGATGGGGGAGGGGATTTTGGTTTGAGCGGGTTGGGGATGGGGTCAAACTCAAACCAACTGGGGTGTCGTCGTGGTCATGTACGCAATTCGCTTTTCCTTATTGAGGTACGACTGAGCCTCACCAGCGTTCCACAGGCTCGCATTCACCATTGTCGCCTTTACTAAATTACTCTTGACTCGTTTTTGGATGGGAACCAAGAAATTTCCCTTTTTAGGTGTTGCATATTGTTGCAGACGGAACTTCCAAAAATATACCGATCAAGGTTTATTGAACATTCTGGCGCCTATCCATCAGCTATGGAATTTACAAGTCAGCCGCCAGTTTTATCTGTCTTCGTCGCTGACTGTTCTTTGTTAGACCCTCCCTTGATCATCGACGACGGGCCCCAAGCGATTCTCTTGAAACGCTGCGTCTCCGACTACGACAAAGTCGACCAAACCTGTCTCACCAATAACTACCTCAACGCCTATTCTGACACCTACGGGTTGCGCAGTGGAGGGCGACGGTTTCGTGACGGTGGACATAGGTTTTCTTTGAAGGAACAGAGATACCCACTTCTGTAAGTTGAACTGCGACCATGCACCTTCCATACCTTACTAAGTTTCAAGCAACATACAGGAAACATGAATCCCTTTCGCGTTCGACCATCCCCGGTAGCCCCGGTCTTCAACTCCGTTGACTGCACCGCAATCACCGACCCCACGTACTTGGAACAGAGGCTCGTTTTCGCGCTAGATGATTACAAGAATCACGTCGAGAATATCCGCACCGAACAACTCAACTGGGCTAATTCAAGACTGCCGTTTCTAAAGGATGCTATTGACGCCCCCCTGCTTGCGAAGGCTCAGCGGATCATCAAGCATAAGGAGTGGACGCCACGCTACGAGCCTTTTGGAGAAAAGCGATACGAACCGGGCCGACCTCAGGATGCCCTCCACGAGATACGCGACGTCATCCTCCTCCACGCAGCACCACTATTCGCGTACTCATCTACATCCAGGGTTCGAGAGCAGATCACTAACCATGGGTTACACGTCAGTGGAGGAGCAGAGCGGATATACCAACACCAGCGAGGCATTTTTCCCGTGGGTCCGTATGGGACTACGATTCCGCCCTACCGGCAGGATATTAGTCAGGCTGCCATGCGTCGGGAATTCTTTGACGTCGAGTCATCCCTCCCTTCCATTGGCACTGGTCCGGCTGTGATCCAAAACCCGATTCCTACCAATTCCTGGATCATGTTCATCCCGACTACCGGCTTCTCACCAAAAGGCCACCTTGTTTTTAGTCGGCTCGATGTTGGTTTCCGAGAAACATTTGAGCATTATGCTCTCGCAACACCTCACCTTTCCCCCGGCGCCTTCCTCCCTTATGATATAGTTGCCTTTGGTAACACCCTGATTCCAGAGGAGATTCCAGGTACCCAGATTGTTCGCGCCAACACTGGTGAATTACGCGTCTCCATCACAACAACCCCGGAACCACCTCTCGCTCTATATGAAGGTCAGATTGGAACGATGATGTAGCATTGGATGTCCATGAGGCTGATGTGTGTTTGGTTTGGGACTTGATTCATCTTTGCCTGTTACGTATACCGCTCCGTTGTCTACTAGTTTTTTTTCGTTCCATTCTATGCCATTGGGGCGAAGCCCTATGCCGGAATTTGCGTAAAAAGAGTGTCTACGCGTGGGTCCAACCAATATGTGGGGATCTACTAATCTGAAAGCATGGGTCTGCAAATGCGACGCGCAAAAGGGTAATATCGCAGCGGTGGCCTGTAGTGTAATAGTTTGGACGTATGTAAGATATGATAGGGCATTTAGTGTAGTGCGAATTTATGTTGAGTAATGTATGGGAGAGGGAATATAAAAATAAGAGAAAGAAAGAGGAAACGGAAAGGAGAGGGTGAAAGGGGAAAAGGGGAAAAAGGGGAGAGAGGGGGGGAGGGTCATTGAAGCAAGTCATGCTGCAACAGATATACTGTACTAGTGCCACTATTTCGACCAAGTGTTCACGATTTTTGGAAATTTTTCACGCCGAGATGGCCGAAAAATTTTCTTTTGATTTAAGACGAATAAAAAAAAATAGTTTTTTTGTCGATGTGATGTGTGACGTGAACACTTGGTCGAAATAGTACAGTAATCAGATTCAAGGGTGGATTCTTTGCAATTGCAAGTTTAGTTTGTGGTATTCCAGGACCTGTGAAAGTCATGTCGAATGACTGATCCCTGTGCGGACAAAATTTTGGAAATTTCACACAAATGTATGAGCCAGATGTGCGGACAAAAATGGCCCAAAATTTGATAGCTGATCCAGTCCGGACAAAAATTAGTTGATATCGGTAAATACCCAAATAGTTGTGAGCTTATACATGAAAAGCGCTGGCAAAGGAATGAGTCAGGTAAGTGATACTTCAAGTACTTATTGCTGCTATCTTGAATGCATGCCTTTGAGCACATGTGTAGCCATCAATTTTGAGCAAAATCTCAGGGACACGCCCTCCAGAGTCCATATGTGAGATTTGCTCTGTTGATGTAGTTCAATCTGTGCTAATACCAAGTGGGGAGATTTCCTTCTTCATGTGACTGTACTATGCTTCATAGGATTCTGAAGATTTCAAAGGAGGTTCTCAAATTGAGGTTTCCATAACCTAATTCTTCTAGATGTGTTCTTGTAGAGTATAGGAGACTATGGTGGGTTTGGCTGTTATCTCTGTATTGTTGGGGAGGGGTTTCAGAGGTAATTTGACTCTGCGAGTTCTCAGCGCAAGGATTATTCTATGGCAGAGGTGGCAAGTACAATCTCTCAGGTTGGTTTGCAGAGAAAATGGTTCCAGAGGGGGGAGCAAAATGGAATGATCCTCTAACTCCCCCTGGTACTAGTATCATAGAGGTTATTGTTGTTTGGGAAGAGGGATTTGCATAGAAGGAGTGTTCAGATTGGGGGGAAGTTGGAGGATGTAATAGTTCAGAGAGGGTGGGGTAGGAGATGGGTACAGAAGATAGGTTTAGGCAAGATTCTAGAGATTTGCACTGTTGAGTGCAGGGAGTTTCTTGGATAGTATAAGTTCCAGCCATTGTATCAGTGGGTGATCCTTGATATTCAGTTAGGATCTGTCCTATTCCTTAGATAGGGTGAGAGGCAGGAGAATGGTCAACATATATACCACTGGTAGTTACTAGACTGGAAGGGGATGAGATCTATATAGAGTCATTGTACAGAGTTAGGTCTGGAAGAGTAAGCATATGGAGCTAAGTCTGAGAAGCTTGGAGGCATGGAGTTAAGTCTGTTGGAGATGAAGATAGCATAGGCTTCAGAGTTGGAGACTTGAGGATATGCAAGATGAGTGAGACACTAAGTGAAGTGTTAGTGTGTCAGATACATGATAACTCAGTGTATGGTGGATTTGGCATTGGAGTTGAAGTCTGAGGCAAGTTAGTAGAGATAATGCAGATGAGAGGCTGAGATGAGAGGACAAAGGAACAAGACAGAAGTTAACTTTAATATCAAGGATGAGGTTACTTGGTACATGTGAGGAGTATTTATATGAGTCATAGAGAGTAAAGTCTGTGAAAAAGGGAGAAGGGGTTGGTAATGTCAGTACAAGGTAGAACAATAGAGGGAACAAGGGCCATGAGGAAGTATCATGGAGAGGGAGACAATAAGTAAGGAAGTGTGGAGTTGGAGTTGGGACTTATTGTGAAGAGGGTTGCCAAGGCGGAGAACAGGAGGCTTGGTGAGGCAAAGAACAATAGGCGCTTGTTCTATTTAGAGTTGTCATGCTCAGAGTTGCATACACGTGTTCGGTGTGGGTTTGCCAGAATACAAGGTCGGATTTGGTTTGGCATTGTAGTCCAAGAAGTAAGGTTGGCATGGGTTGGTCATATGAGGTAGAGGGTCACAAGGATGGTTTGTGACACAAGGAGAAACTTCGCAGAATTCAGAACCCTCAGAACACGACCAAGCCCCTGAGGATTCAATGAGAAAAGTATCTCCAGATGAGGAACCTGAAGCTTTTGGTCCAAAAACCAGAGTTGCCAGATCTGACAACATACCCTTCTGAAAAAATGGAGGAATGGCTAGATGTAGGCTCCCTTCCAGAACACTCAAAGGAAAGAGCTTGGGACATGTTGAAATGGCCCCAACGAGCATTGAGTTTTGATGGTTGATTCTTCAAGGAGTCATCTAGAGAAACAGTACTTAGTAAGGTAGAGGAAATGCATACTCATCCAATGTCAGCTGACATGACTTTGGTGTAAGATCTAAGTTTTGGCACATGTGTCAAGTAGTTCCTGCCATAGATCATGTGTCCATAATTGATTTCTCTTCACTGATGTCTTTTAACTATACTGTAACTAGCACTGCACATGTATTAAAATTCTGCTTCTAAGATAATTCAACAGCTGCAGTCTGGATGATTTTCTTGGAGCCACATATTTAAAAAGAGTGTTTTTGGAAATGTAGTACAGATAGTGTTTGGAAGTTAGGTTAGTTAACCAGAAAATAACCGAGACTGGACTGGACCATAACCAATCAAGACCGCAAAAATTACCTAACCGATCCTAACCATAACCACAGTCCAGTTAGCAGTTAGTTGTCATCTCAAAATATTCAAGACCACACAACAACCAGTTAGGACTGGTTATAACCAGTCTTTGTGTCCCAAAGTTATACACAAATATTCCCCTGCATAAACAATTTCTAACAACCCCAAAATCTTTTTTTTTGGTTGAGAATTGACATATTTATGGTTAACTGAAATTTACATGACTTATTCAGTCATCACAGGTGTGACATTAATACAACCATGGCAACCATTCTCTTTCTCCTCATTACCCTCGTCCAAGTGGTCAAACCCCTGGCGAATGCCCATGGGCCAAGCCAGGGCTCAACACATGCATCCACCACTACCTCCTTGACCTTGAGTGACCCACATCGCACCAGAGGCCTGGCTCTCCCCTCCAATGAGGGATGTAGGCCACATTTTCACATTTCCACAAGCTCAGTGTAGGGGTGCATAGGAAATAGCAAGGGAACCCAGCCAGGTACAATCTCCATAACCACTACCAGTTGCTGATATGTCACCCACCCAGAGACCACTGCTCTGTATCATGTCCCAAGTCAACAAGTTGACCTTGAACACTACACAACCTATCGATGACCAACCCCAAACCCTTGTCCACCTCATAGAACCAGCATGCCATGACCACCACAACCAATGCCACCCTCCTTTATATTCAATGTCAACCTCACCACAGCCAAGCCAGCCTGTCCAGCCCACCACATCACAGCTTGGTGGTTTGACCCACATCAATTCACGCTATTTCAACTAAGCAGTGTCCATCGCCTACAGCTGTCACCTGGCCTCTGGCCTCTCCTCTCCAACAAGGGATGTAGGCTCTCACTTTTCACATTTCTGAAAGTTCTGTAGGGAATGGGTGGCATCTTCACTCAACATGAGCCTCCTTGTTTGGTTTGCCAACCTCACCACTGCCCTACCCTCTCTTCCCTGTCCAGCTAACCACATCACAGGTTGACATTGACCCAGCCACGTCGACCCTGTCTAGAACGAATGCCTTTGGGCCTCTTGCAACATGCACAGTAACAAGGAGTTTGGGAACAATGGGTGATGGGAGGGGAGAGAGTCTCCCATCCTCGTTTGGGCCATACTCATATGATGCAGGGCTGTATTTGCACAACAAACAAGGAGAATTTCCCCTCGTTCATCCACTCTTGGCTGAACCAGCTTGTTCATCTGCAAGGTGGTGTTTCACCCATGCGCTGCCTTGCCTTCATCATGCAAGCCAAACTTCTTTTTTACATAGAATTATAATATTATTTTAGTGATGGCCATGAAAATAACTGGTTAGGACCGGTTGTATAACTGGTACCTAACTGCCACTAACTGACTATAACTGGTTTGTCATGGTCCAGTCCAGTTAATTTGGGTTTCAGGGAAAACACTAACCAGTCTTGGTCTCAGTTAGAGCCCCTGAGGGCCCAATAACCAGACTGGACCAGACTTTCAAACACTAAGTACAGATTTCTTTCATTTGTCACACTTTATTATATTTGGTCATGTGATGTTGGATGAGTATGTATTTCCTCTACCTAACCTAGTAGACCAAGGGGTATGTCAGAATTTGCTGAGGGACATGACATAGGGGGGGAGGGGGATGGCAAGCAAGCCTTAAATGATTTTTTTTTGACACCTTTAAAAGTCTAACACCAAGGCTTTTGGCCATTTTTGAGCCCTTCTGACATCATTGTCATGCAGCTCGAGTCATTCTGGTAATTGATAGGCTAACTATGTTGAATATAACTTATCAGTTCATCGTAAGGAGAGTGAAACTAGCAGAACGAAATATGGAAGGAGGGATAAGTACAAGGAATTATGGTTTTGAGATAATAAGGCAAAGATATTGATTTTCATGGGTTCTGGGTGGTGAAAGTTACATGCAGGAGTGCCTCTGGGCTTTGCTCCAGATTTTCGTGGCAAGTCTGATGGAGACTGTGTACCATAGTGTTTGGAAGTCCGGTCTCGTGACCGGAAAAAGACCATAACCAGACCGGACCAAGACCGCAAAAGACCGGACCTGCGGTTATGGTCTTTTATTTTTGAAATGTAAAGACTGCAAAAAAACCGGTTAACGTGAACCGGTCTTGACCGGTTTGGACCGGTCTTTTGTAGCCCCTTAAATACCCTTTAAAACGCACCCAAGAACGTATGATTTGGTAAAAAAACGAGAGAGATATGAATTAAAATGTAAATTATTTTTGGGAATAATAGATGTAACAGACTTATTTTATAGAAGCACCAATTCTTAACGGAATTTAACGTTCTTGGGCTCGTTTTGAAGCTATTAGAAATGTTAATAAATTTACCGATTAATAATTTTAAAATATTGGCCTAAAGACCGGTTATAAACCGGTTAAAACCGATGCAGACCGAAACCGGTCTATAGACTGCAAAAAACCGCGGTCTGCGGTCTTTTTGCGGTCCGGTCTGGTCTTTTGACTTCTGGGGAAAAGGTAGACCGGTTACGGTTACAGTTAACACCCCTGGGCATCAAAAAACCGGACCGAACTAGTGTTGCTGCAGCTCTGGCTCAAAGTCGGCTGAAGCCAGGAGCTGAGCCGAGTTTAGCCGAAGCCCAGCCAGAACTGCCGAGTGATGACTCCCACAGCTCGGCTAATTCCAGCTCCGGCTAAGAAGCCAGCTGGAGCTGGCTAAGCCGGTCATAAATAGTGATCGTTTAAGTTCATTCGTTCAGTCATCTCAAGACTCATGGGTCTTGCAATGAGGTCAATAGTATACGCGTTGCCATCAAGATATGCATAAAATACACAAGAAAAGTCTCTCTAAGGTATTTAAATTTTATCTAAGGTGTTTCATCGCCAGGTGTCTCGGGTCACTACCAGTAGATTAGTGGCAATTTTGACATCAACCTTTCTCAAAAGTGTTGTTGATATCAAAACCGAGCAGCCACAGACCTCTTCACCAAACTCCTTAATCCTAAACTGTAACCCCCTATGTGGGCTGTCAAACGCAGTAACGACTTGGCCTTTACACTCCGGCCGTTCAGGTATTAAGTATGGAAATGGCACTTCAACCTAGTCTGGGCCTTATGGTAAGGTCAACATAGGCGTAAAAATAATGGTCACGTTTTGTTCCCACGGACCGCGTCGTGTTGTAAATTAGTTGTGCTTCATCGACGATTATACGCGTTTTCCCTGGTAATAATGCCTGAAACACCTGTAACCAAAAAGTCTACATTCAAATCTGCAGAGGGGTGGGCCCTCTCCCTCCAAATCCAACAGAAACACCTCCCATCTGGTCCACATGACTACTAACTTCAGGGTATTACCTCACTGCTTGACGTAAACAACCTCCTTGCAATCTCAGCAATGGGATTGGGAAAAGCTGCATATATATACATGGTTATGCATGCCATTCTTGCTATTCTGGAGGATCCTACCCTTTGTCCGACCACGAAATTCCCTCCAATCCAGCCATTCTTGCCATATATCCAACAACTGCACTTGAGGAAGACCAGGTACTGGCTCTTCATACCTCTACAAGCTGACAGGGACAGCGAAGAAGGAATTGGAGAAAATGAGCTTTCAGAAACTCCATTGTAGTTCCAGAATGGGGTAGGAGTGATTGGTGCAACAATATTTTGTTGATGAGGTGTCTCAGGTGGGACTGTGGCCGGTTCCACGCACATTGAGCAAAGGAAACTTCGAAATTATAACCTCTATTTCCGTTTGACCTCCAGGCGCGTCGCGCGAAGCAATCACATGACATCTTTTCATGTTGCAAAAGCGAACCGTGGGAATAAATATTGTGGGAAATAATCTACGCCCATGTTGCGGGCGCGTTTGAAAGCAGACTCCATATGAAATTGATCGACTATCATCAACTTCATATCGGAGTCTGACATCAGGAGACTAACTTCAACCACTTTGTAACCAAGTTGAACCTTGACCACATCTCCGACCACTCCCTTGAACTCCCCGCACTTATCTTCGTGCTGGCCATTATGGAAATTAGGGTTGGTATTGATGAGACAAAGGCTCAGTCTCATGTTGGCAAAGCAGCCATCTTTGAGCCAATACGGAGAAGAGGCTGCCACAATTGCGTCAGTATCTATTGACTTTGAATCAGAATCAGAAACATAATTACCATCATCACCACGGCAGGGGGTTTGTGAGCTTGGGTTCCAAGCTGGGGTCATTGGGATATCTTCCGAGTTAGGAAGCGGAGTAGATGGCCCTGCAATGGCCAGAGTCTGCAGAAGGAAAGCAGCGGGATATGTGACTGAGGGTTGCGGATCCGGCAAGGGGTAACCAGGGAACAAAAAGCCTGCCAGAGTACCAGGCGGAGGCGCTGGTTCAAGTGGGTAAGTAAAATCGGTGAGAACCTCTCGAGGCCTGGGGGCCTGAAGCCTTTCGTCAGCGCTGGAAGCTGATTAGCATCGATTTCAAAAAATAAGATAAGGGGCTTGCATGATGCGTAGAGAACTGATGTCAAAAACTTGTGGGCTTTGGAGGCGCGCCTCGAGCTCGACCAAGACCCTTTTTTCACCAACCGTGCTTTTTATTCTGCCTCGGTAACCTCTAAAATCCCCCTTGGTGACCATTACTTGTTTTCCTACAAGATGACTATTGGAGTCCCCCTTCATGACACGCTTTTGTGCATCTGTGAAGGGAGCTTTTAAATCCGAGGACTCTGTTCTGAAGACAAAGGGGGAGGTGAAGAACTGGACAATCCCCGGAGATACCTCTATCTAAAGGATGACAGAATGTTAGAAGAAGTATTATATAATAAAAAGCAAGACATTTACCTCTGTACTGGTCCTGTCATTAAAGACGCACACATAGTCGTCGTCTCCATTCACCACCCAACCCGTAACACCTTCGTGGTCTCCTGAAAGAATGCGGACTTCGTCCCCTACTTTGAGATCTTTTCGAAGGGATGAAAAGGGTACGGTAGTTGTTACATCCTCCATCATTAAAGAGATGACGGCTTCGTTTTTCGTTATATCCTTAATCGTTCCAAAAAGCCCCCTCGAATCTCCGTGAGTGATTTTCACCCCATCGCCTATCCGAAGGATCCTGGCTGACATTCTTGCCATCATGTGCTGTCGGACGTTGAGAGGAATGTCCGAGCAGGTGCTAAAAAGTTCGAATTCCCTCGATGTCGGTACTACATCTTCTGCGGTGTACCAATCCGTGTCGACTTCCGAGAAATATGCATATCCGTCAGCATCGTACAATACTCCGCAGAATAAAGACAAGCTGTTGCGCTCTTGAAAGGCCCAACAAAACCGTTGCTTCGCCAGTGTTGGATTGAAGAGAGCTTGGCGAGGCCGCCCTGGCGCTGAAGCTCTTCTATTTAGCTTGCGATCGGGCTTGTAGGTCGCTGCGAACTCGTCGTCCGTCTCATCATTTCTTTCCTCATATGCGATAAGCCGGCTTCCTTTGACTTTGGCGGCAGGTGGGTCATAATCAATGTGTGGTACCACAAGGAGGTTGACGAGCAAGGTGGAATGAGTGCGAACCTCCTGAATGAAGGCGAGATCTCCTTTGTAGATCCCACGGTGCAGTTGAACCCATGAATGAGGCTTTGGCCGAAAGGTATCCGGAACATTGAAGATGGAGGGGTCAGGATCGGGTATGTGGAAAGTCTTCGAGAGCATCACGTTGGGTATGCCATTACAGACTTGTCGAATCATCTCCTCCGAACCACCTTCAAAAAACACTCTACCAGGTAGAGCTTTCCAGCTGAAGACCACTGGGGGTCGAAACCGTGCAGGAAACCTAGGGTCCATGAGCCGCCGATGGACTCGACAGACTATCCGCTCCTCATATCCAGGCTAAGTAGAAAGTCATTACAAACATGAGCTTCAAAGATTGGATTAGTGTTACCTTGACAAGCACCACCAATAAAGACACCTTTCCAATATCTTGAACGTCTTCTTCCGCAATACGTTGATGAGCCGTGACGCGCTCGAGAAAGCTTTCCCAAAACGTGTCGTCATTGGATGGCATCAACGCTTCGCAAAGAAGGTTGCGGTGTGCATCTCCTGAGATCGACTCATCAATGTCTTCATCGTCGTTGATAAGATCACCTTGAAAATAATTAGAAGTCTACTAACTATCATTAGAAATGTATGATACACACTTTCGTTGCCGTCATTCTCATCATCGGTTTCCGCCTCTGATACTTCAGCTTCGAGATCTAAGAATTGAAGAGCTTGCGGCGTCTATTGCGTGATTAGCTTGCTAAGAAATCTCACAAGAATAAAGAGAACTTGCCTCGAGTTTTCTACGTTTTGTTGGTCTCTCAGTGTATTCTGCTTCCATGATGATTTCCTGGTATTTCTATTACATTAGAGTCATCTAGAGTTCATTTACTAGCACGCACAAACATTTCTAAAAGCTATTTACTCTACAAACTACACAGATGGTGCACGAAGATGGGAAAGAAGCTTGAAATGGTTTGCGGGCTGTTTATGTTTGGTTGACTTTAGGGCCAGTTGCTTTCCATCACGTGGGCACCGCTGTTCGCCGAAAAGGACAGCCATGGCGGCGTTCTGTCGTGGGCTGAATAAAAGAAGTTATTAGTTTAGTTACAATGAGATAGGTAGGCATTGAAGGCGTACCTGTTGTCCTTGTTGTAATCAATGATGATGTTCTACACGTAATAAATGGGAGGGGGAACTTATTGTGCTTTGTATTTGTGACAACGCATTTTAATTATATAGGTACAATGATATAATATATAAACATAACTAACATATGAGAAGTTCTACATACGAGAGGGTTTACATACGGCGGGGGGGTCTACATACGGGAGGGGCTATGTACATACACATACGGGAGGGTCTACATATGAGGAGGGATGGGAGAGTGGAGAAGAAAAGCGAAGAATGTTCCAGTGCTATATATCCCAGGCACTTTAGGGCCGCTTTTGATTTAGGGCAGGCATAGAACGTTGAGGGCAGGCATGGAACGTTAAGGGCAGGCGTA
>NW_001889899.1:141321-158615 GCF_000143565.1 Laccaria bicolor S238N-H82
TGCCTGCCCTCAATCAAAAGCGGCCCTAAAGTGCCTGGGATATATAGCGCTGGAACGTTCTTCGCTTTTCTTTTCCTTTCCCCATCCCTCCTTCCATCTTAGATATAGTAGATATGTTGTAGTAGTTACATCACAGTAGATACCCCGTAGCTATGCCCAGTAAATAGTGTTAGAATAGCCGTGAAAAGAAGTACAAGCCATGATAAAATGTCTGGGTTAGTGTGCGTGGATACACGATGGATAGAGAAACACGGTCAGATACATGGGTCCACGGTGTGCCTGAACGCACAATCGTAAATGCATCTGGACGCACGATGGATAATGCACCCAGACATGTGATGGGTGACACACCCAGATATGCGATTGATAATGTGCCTGGATGCACGATGCCTGGTGGATAATGTGCATTCATCTGTGGACCCAAAGCCTTGGTATGGGATTGGAATACTCTATGATCTCTATCGATCACGCCGAAGAAGCCTTCTCCTGCGTTCTTCATTATGGATAAAGGTCAGCCTTACTCATTGCTATTAACCTCGTGTTTATTTCACTTTCTCGGCAGATTCCTTGTGCCCTTTGCAAGTTTCTCAATTGAGGCTGGTGTGGACAATGCGACGACAATGTGGGTGGAGGATCGGAGGATGATAGATTCAGTATGTCGATCATGCCTCAAATTATTTCCATGGTACTAACATACATGTAAAGGATTTCATCGATAACAACAAGAACCCTGTTGAGCTGGATGAAGCCACTCCTCAACAGCTCCCCGATTGAGACGGGTGTACTAGGTTCGACATTTTAGGCTGTAAAGCCTCAAGTTAGTTATCTGTAACGTCTTAGTAGATGAGACATTCGATTGAATCAACTGTTACATTAATTACGATAGAAACACGCGCTAACGGCATGTGAGGTGCTATGGTTCTGTATAAAATACCAAACAATATCTCTATCTCTGTAAATCACCCAGCTTCGTAATGGCCTGAGGTAGAGCCAGAAAACCGACACAGCAGCCAGCACCTCCTCGTACAGCTGGCCATAGAGCAGCGCCAGTCAACTTTCGTGAAGATGCCGGTTCTGGAGAAGAATTCGACTTCACTCCTTTGGACGAACATTCTGCCGATGAAGATGTACAACAACCAATCTCTCCCGCGAGTGTCGAGCCTGTAGCTGGCTCTGCTGCCTCCACCAGACCTGTCACGCCTTCTGAGAGAGCCTCAGAACCCTCACGGAGCCGAACAGCCCCAGATATTGATTTTTTCTTTGAACGCGGATACAAGACGCCTCTGGTAAGCAGAACTCTATGTAAGCTATGCAGGTACGTGGTCATCGATAATTTTATACATTGTACTGACAAGGATTGTTATGTAGGGCGAATGGGATAGACTTGCGCCAGGGTGCAGGTAGCTTCTCAGTGTCCACCTTAAATAACCCATTGCGCAACCACCTCCTAAGCCGCCACAAGGATATTTATCTCCAGAAGTGTCGTGAAATGAGATGGAAAGTCCCTGCACTCGCAAGCGAAACTGGAACAGCCCCTGCGCCCCCTGGACATGAAACACAATGTCTGCCATTTTCCCAGGAGGCATTGATACAGCATCTTCTCAATTTCATCGTTGCAGATGATCAGGTTGGTAAAGCACTTTTAATGTTTGGTATTAGTCTAACCTTCTTCGTAGTCTATAAATGTTGTTGAATGCCCAGAATTTCGACAGCTCCTCTTGCTTTTACGTGAGGACCTCGAGGACAAAGACATTCCCCGCTGAACGAAGATGCGCGAATCCATTATCAAGGCATGGCATGTGTATTTCAAGGTCCTAAAACAGGAATTAGCAGTATGTTGTTTCAATTGACTGCTTTGTTTCCTTGTATTCACTGATCGCTCTAGGATGTGCCAGGACGCATTTCCTACATGGCGGATATTTGGTCAACAAAAGCTCGGTACCCATACCTGGCCATTACCGCACATTGGATACATAGAGACAAGTCTACCAAGGGTCTTCAGCTGTGTTCTACACTCATCGCATTTCACCGTCTTCGAGGAAGCCACAACAGGAAGAGGCTAGCAAGGGTTGTCCTCCATCTCTTGGATCGAGTTGGGATCACAGTCAAGGCACGTCTATGTTTCATTTTCTTTCCCTTTTCTACTTTATGCTTACGTGCACAGGGAGGCCATTGGACTCTCGATAACTGCTTGCTCAACGATGCTTCCTCAGAGAACTCGAGTTACTTTTACGCCCTCGCGACATTGAGTTTAATCACAAGGAGAATCATATAAGATGCTTCCCACACGTTACCAACATATGTTCGAATCACATCATCGATGCATTTACTGATATCACCCTGGTAGATGATACAGGGGGATTCGTCGCATCCGCATCAGGCCCTCCAAGCGATCCCGATAATCAGAGCTACGAAGAAGCAATTGCTCGCGACCCAATTGCATTGTGCCGGAGTACCGTACAAGCAGTACGCGCCTCAGGTCAACGACATGACCATCTGGCAGAAGTAATAGAGGATGGAAACAAGAAAGGGTGGTTCAAGTCAACCGGGGATCTGACCATGACTATACAGGTTAAGCAGGCACAACTTATACGTGACATGAAGGTTCGGTGGGACTCTCTTTACTTCATGATCAATCGGTTTCGTAAACTACGCCCGGTACATTTGAACTCTATCGTTTTATAAGTGTATACTTATGAAAATAGGCCGTCGAGTATTTTCTTTCTTTGCCCGTCAATAGAGAGCTTGCGAAACTTAGACTTACTGATATGGAATGGACTGTACTCCAGGATTTTGAGATCGTACTGGGTGTATGTCTCTAATATTGATACCTGTTCGAGGCTAAGTCTTTTTCTTAGGTACCCCATCAAGTGCAGAAAATCATGTCGAAAGAGCGCACTCCCGTTTTATCAGGCGCAATTCCCGCGTTCAAAATGTTCATGACGGCATGGGAGCAACTTGGGAGAGAACACCCCCACTTGGCCCGATGGATGGATATCGGTATCGACTGGGCGACAACTTACTACAAGAAAATGGATGATTCGCCTGCCTACATTATTGCGATGTGTGAGTTAAGGTTCAAATTCATAGATCATTTAATAACTTGACATCATCAGTTCTCAATCCCTCAATATGATTGTTGTGGATTCGACGACACTGGGAGCCTAATTACGTTGCCAGGGCCACTGTAATTATAAAGAATACCATAAGTGTCTCAGTTTGTTACGGTGACAGTACGCTAACATACTTGTTGCAGATGCGAAAATACCATGACCGTCTTCATGGACAAGTTCAACAACCTACACCTGGTACAGCGGCCTTGCAGCAACAGAGGCAAAGCTGGCATGACTTAGCTGGACAATACGGGCTCGAAGATATGATGGATGTTTCGGGTGCTTCTTCGCAGCAGGTCCAAGGAGTTGAAGAACAGTTTGAGTCGTACGAAAATGGGCCGCTCTCACCGCGTGGCACAGATATTGTAGCGTTTTGGGCGGTAAGTACAATGCCTCACTATTTTCCAATTTGCGTCACTGATTTCTTTACAGATAGGCGATAAAACTCATCCAATATTATATGCGATGGCATTAGATTATTTACCCATTCAAGCATCCTCGGTTCCTTCCGAGCGCGTTTTTTCATCCAGTGCTGAAACTGATACAAAGAGGCGAAATCGAATCCACCCTGTTCTAATGGAGGCGCTTCAAATGTTAAAATTTTTGCTCAAGCAGCAACGGCTAAACTTTACGGAGGGATGGGCTGTCACAGAAGACGAACTCGAGTACTACGCAGATGACGACGAAGATGCAGTGGATTTGTTAGGGAAGCTAACTTCAGAAATTATGGAGGATGGTATAGATATTGATGAGGTAATTCACGTTGTTGGACAGGATGACGAGGATTGATAGAGATATTATTGTATACAACTTTACTTACCATCACAATGTACATTCTCCTTGAATTCTATTATATATTTACCCTCATTCTACTTAACGCGCGAGTCATCAATTGCCGCAACATTTACCGGCTATAACCAGTTCAAAGCCACCGACTAAGCTGAGCCGAACCGGATTTGATCAGCTCTCGAGCGATCCACAAACCAGAACCGGCAAAAGCCGCCGGTTCAGCGAGCTGGCTTGCGGCTAGCTGAGCCGTGGCAACACTAGACCGAACCGGACTTTCAAACACTAGTGTACCAGTGTTAACGTATGAAGATCTCAGTCAGACACGGATGTGGTGACGACTCTATATTGTTAAGCTACCTGTTAACGTATGAAGATCTAAGTAACAGGTAGTGTTAGTATCGAGTATGTAAATGTAAGTAGGAATAAACTCACCTCAGTCAGACACGGATGTGGTGACAACTGAGGAGAGGGGAAATAAGGTTTGAGTATTTATATGAGAAAAACGGGTGGCTTGAGTAAAGACTGGTAAATACCGGAGGTAAATGTGGGTAATTGAAAAGAGACGAGAGATCGAGAATGAACAAATAAAGCGTACGCGGAAACAACTGAGGTCACGAGGTGTCTCCTTCAACAACCAGTCTTTTGCCAAATGGGTGCGCAGTGTGTTAATAATTGTTGACTCCTCTGTTGGTGACTCCACTGCAGCAAGATGGAAGTGACGCTGACAGAAATAGAGCTCAGGGACCACTGAAAATAGAACTCAGGGACCGCTTAAAATGGAAATATATTCCTAATTAGGAAGGTTGGGCAGGGGGGGATGGTAAAAACTGACCTTAAATGAAAAATACAACGTCATGTACTAAACAAATTTTTTACATACCCCTTGTAGTAGACAATGGAGAGGTAAAAGGTAAAAATCTGAATCAAGTCACAAACCAAACACACATCAGCCTCATGGACATCCAATGCTACATCACCATTCCAATCTAACCTTCATGTGGAATGAGAGGTGGATCCAGTGTTCTCTGTGACAAAGACACATGATTCACTGGTGCTGCTGCTGGTGATATGGGTGCCTGGTATCTCCTCTGGGATCAGGGTGTCGCCAATAGCAACTATGTCATATGGCAAATAGGTGCCAGGGGAAAGGTGAGGTGTTGCCAGACCATAGTGGTTGAACACTTCTTTGAAACCACTATTAGGGTGGCTAAAGATGAGTTGGCTTTTCAGTGAGAAGCCAGTAGTGGGGATGAACATGATCCAATGGTTGGTCTGAATTGGTGTTTGCATGAAAGCTAAATCGGCATGAATGGAAGGGATAAACTGCTATACATCAAAGAACTCACAACGCATGGCAGCCTGACTAATGTCCTGGTTGTAGGGTGGGATTGTGATTCCATAGGCACCAACAGGAAAGCTGCTCTGCTGGTGTTGGTATATGCACTCTGCTCCTCCACTGATGTCTAAACCATGGTGGGTGACCTGTTGTTCAACCCTGTCAGCACACGAGTATGTGAAAAGCGGCTGGGCATCAATGAGGATGGTGTCTCGGATCTCATGGATATCATCCTGAGGCTGGCCTGGTTCATAGTGCTTTTCTCCAAAAGGCTGATAATGTGGCATCAGTTCCCTCTTTTCAATGATGCGCTGAGCCATGGTGAGTGTGGGGGCATCAGCAGGCTCATTGAGAAATGGTGGTAGTAACAAAGCAGCCCAGGCAACTTGAGACTTATAGGTGCGTTCAATGTGAAGTTTGTACCTAGACAGGGCATATTTGAGCATGGCTTCCAACTCTGTGGGGTTGGTGATTCCAGAACAGTCACTGGGGGTGAAGGCCTGGGGAAGCAGATAGTTGATGTTGGGCATGTTTTCTGTGAATAAAACTTAGTGATAGGAGGCGCATGGGTTCAGTTGAACTCACAGAAGTGGGTTTGGAATGAGCTGTCTTTGTAAGAAAATGTAGGTCCTAGGTCGCACCTGATCGTTTATTGCATCAGTGAGATGAAGAGGGTAGTTGGTGAGGTCTCACAGAAGCAGTTGACCTAATGATGATGGGGGAGGACAAGCAAAGAAGGGCTGTATTGTATGTTCTTAGACCAATTTTGAATGATGTCGTCATATATTAGGCGGATCGGTTAAACATGATCAAACACTACCACACACAAGCAGAGCCTTATAATCCGTGTCCTGGACATTACGGCAACCATCTCGTGAGATTCGGAATTTGCAATTGAGATATGAGTACTGAGTGAGTGCTTTCCCTCTCTTCCTCGTCTCGACACCTGACGACTAAAGAAAGGAGTTGTCTTTTGACTCTTTTCGAGTCCACACCCCTTTCCTGCTCTCCCTCTTCTGTCGTCTTCCCCTCCCCTCCCCTCCTGTTTTCTCCTCCCATTCCTCCTCTTCCTTTCTTCCCCCTCCTTTTACTCTTTTCACACAATGTACTTACCCAAAATATCAACAGCATATCCACCCCGAAAGATGAAACACAACGCCTCTGTGCAGTATCTCCATCTCGCTGTCCCCCTTCCATCGTTCTTCCGTCTCCGGTCTTTCTTCGAGCTGCGCACACAAGCCAAACATCTTTTATCACACAGTTCATGTGTGCGTAACTAATACGATGAGTTGGGATTCTCTGCCTAAGGTATCGGACAGTGGGAAGGGCGGGCGTCTACGTATTCCCAGACAGCGGACGCGAAGGATAATCCCGCTGCTGCTGCTAACGACATCAAACTCGAGCCCCTTAGAGTGCTCTTGACCTCGACCTCAATGTTATCCTCACTTTTGCCTCTACACGTCAATAGGAAAGAAGCAGTTAGATCCCCATTTCGATGCATCCGTTTTCGAAGGAGTTCAAGCTAGTTGCGGAGATTGGGTCGGATCCAGATTTTGGAGGTTTGCATGGTTTGGATACGCCGGCGGTTGAGTATCGCGAGGGGAGGTTATCTTGGGGGTGATAAGGCGCAGGAGAAGGGTAGGGAGCAAGGGGAAATGGCATTGTGTACTGGATCGATACCCCTGCATGACGTGGGGGAGATGACAGTCTTGAATTCAAGTGTGCAGAGGATGTTGGTTAGGTCGGGGTTGGACACTACTGTTGAAGAGATATTTGATCCTGCACCCCCACTGTAAGGCTCCAGAGGCCATGATCGACTTACATAGTTAAGTCATGAACACGAAATTCTTACCCAACATACATAATAGAAAGCTTCAAGGGGTGCGTATATTTCAACGGTGCCATATATAAGAGGTCTCGTGTAGATTCAATCAAAGGGTCAAACACCAAAGCACCAAGGATACGCGCGTACGCACTGACAACTCAATTCGAGATCGTGTCAAGCTACTCTAGTACATCCACCACCAGTCCTTGCACCCGCAACATCGGCACTTGGGGTAAATCAGAAATTTTCTTAACAACTTGATCGTAGCCGCGAATTGAGACCGCTTCGAGTTTAGCAGCTTTACTGGCATTGGTATATCTCGCATCGAGCATGATTGGGCCGGTGTAGTGGACGAGCTTGAGGTGTGGCAGAAGGAAACTCTCCGAGTCTGTGCTTCCGGCGCGTGAGTGTAGCGCATCAATGAATCTACTGGAGAATGGAGGGGCGTGCTTGGAGTTGTACAGAACCAGCTTGGAAAGATGTGGTCATTTCTTGCTCCGAGAATATGTAGCCGAGAAAGGAGAAGCGCGTTATAGTTTCCGCACAGCTCGAGCGGAAGATGAGGGTCCGGAAGGAATTCAAACAAGCTTGGCTGATTTCAGAGGAAAAGACATTTAAGTCCTCGAGGTGGGGTGTAGAGAGCCTGTCCAGCATCAAATAGTTTTCGCCAAGAACATTGACACGAAGCGATTTGAGGCTGTTGAGCTTGATGACCGTAAGGGGTGTAGTGGTAGACTCGCGTCTTCTACAGCCTTGCTCGTTCAGCACGAGATCCACAAGGCTTGAGCATTGCTAGAGAGTATCCAGGTAATCCTGGATGCCATACCCTTCGATCTGAAGCGCTTTCACCTGCTCCCAGGGAAGCATCACTGGATGCATTTGATATAAACCAACCAGAGTCACCGAATGAAGCCGAGGTGCATGCACAATCACTGGAAAATCTGAGTAACCTTCAAGATCACATCTTACCGTGAGACGTTCAAGAATAGGCGCGTTGAACCAGTCAGGCAGAAGGTGCAACAATGTGCTTGGAATGCCGATATCAGCGGAGCGCCATTGTCCGGAGTGCGCAAGCAGCAAAGAGAGGACCGAGTTGTCAGCTGGGGGATCTTCCCACCACAGGTCGTGTTCTTCGTGAATTGCGATCGTTATGGACAATGGTTGTTTCCTTGCCTGCAATAACTAATCACTGAGGAGATCTTCCTGCTTTTTCGTAGCCTCCCTTGAGACTTCCAAGCCCACTGTAACGGAGCTCCAGAGTTCAGATGCGGACCAAGCTATAGTGCGCCAGTGGTGACAGATACTCCCAATGCGCAGGGGTGAAAAAGGCTCATAGTCCGCGTTGCAAGCGAAGTGGAAGTATGGCGGTTGTTCTGCACATTTAATCCCCGCACGCAACTTTCGGATGCTAAATTTGACCGCACAGCGCAACTTCCGACTATGTAAAGGCATCAACTCTTCCATGTAATTCCTTTTGAACCACCCTCTAGCTACCCCAGCCCTACCTTCTACCACTTCATATAATTTTTATCTAAAATGACCAGGTCACAATTTCGCACTTTTCACTGATTCCTAATACCTATTCATCTCCTTCATATTAATTCTTATAGTCATCCCCAGGCCATCTGCTTGCTTCAAATTGACCAAAGGGTATCCTGTAGCATGTGAATCAGTTGTTATACGTAGTAATGAAGGTTATTGGCAAGACTGGTGATGTAACTGATGAGTAGTATGCTCCTCCACCCCTCTCCATGCACCATCTCCCATGTAAACTGCCCCTATATTCTCATTGCTATACTATTATACTACCTTTCTATCAAATAACATACATGACACACTAAATTACAGCATAAATAACAAAATGCTTGAGAGTAACAGTGGCTCGGGGGATATGGTGAGAACCAGTACCGGATTTGGTAGTTGGCAATGATCAAGCCGATAATTCCGATCCTGATGATGGAATTTACCTTAGAAGGATATTGAGACTCCGCCTGATCGCTTCTCATGTTGCAACGTCAACCTTCTACACTGTCACACGTTGACGGACATATGCCGCTCGCTGTCAAGCACAATGAGCTCGTACCTTAGTTTCAATGCAAATTATTTGATACAATAGATTCTGCAATGATACTCTACGTACTATTTTAAAATTGAAACAGAGAAAAGAAGATTTAGGCAATAAATAGATGTACATTATGTGAGCTTGCCGTGTTCAACGAGGGACGATGTTGAGGATTGCTTGGGTGACGTTGCATGAGAAATGCTAGACCAAACAACCGAATTTAGCATCCAAAAGTTGCGCGCTGGTCGAAAGTTGCGTGCGCGCTCGGAAAGTTGCGTGCGGGGATTAAATGTGCAGAACAACCGCCATATGGAAGTCATTGTTACAAGCTCGATTGGAAGACGCGCGAACGGGACTCGGGCATTCAACTGGCGTTTGACCGCCACACTGTGGTTCGTCAAGTTAGCCATGCAGTCAAGGTGTACCTTGATAAGATCGTCGAGCTCCACAACTTTCGCTTCTAGTTTTACCCGTTCTTCTTCCAGAGGCATTTCCGAGTTTTTGAACCTGCGTGCTGTCAGCGCGTGCCTAACCACTTTGCTGATTGTAGACAACTCACTTCTTAGTATTGGCCGTACCCATGATAGCCTATGGGGAGTACCAGCACGGTCGGATTGAGTAGCTGAGATGGGGGGAAAGCTTGATGCGCTGAAAAGACCTGATGGCGTTTCGGTTTTTAAGCTCGAGGACAACGTGATGGACCCTGAAGGTCCGTGTCCACCGAAATACTAAAGGCAGCGACAAGGACCAAGCAAAGTGGCGTGGAGATTGTTTTCTGACCACATGCTTTGGGCACAGGAAATTTACAGTGCATGACCGTGCACTGCTGTGCGACCGCCGGGCGTAGCCATGCAAAATTTCACAGTAATCGTACATTTTGCACAGCAGTGACCTGTTGAATATGGTAAACACACACAAGATACAAAGCGAGTAGAACTCGAACCTGGATCAGAGGGGTGTTGTTTTGTGCACAAACTTTGTGGGGCCATCCACATGCTTTGACCTTGACTTCCCTCTGCGGCATGAATGGCGGTGGCTCGAGTACAAGTAACGGCCACCCACGCGTCAACCGTGCCGAAACTCAATATTTCGAATGCCTTGTGGCAGCAGGGTGGCCTCCTTTAGAGAATGGGGATCTGGAGGGCGACTCTTGGCTCCTAAAGTATTGGGGAAGCCGTGTGTTACGCCGCGGAGGGGCCATGGTGGGTCCGTATATGATGGAGGCCATGTAGGAAGATCTGGCTTCAACGGAAGTCATGGAGGAGGAAACTTTTGACAAAGGTCGTGGTTGGTACCTGTGTTAATTGATAGCATGCGGCCTTGAGTAGCATAGGAACTTCGTTTCCTGCACAAAGCAGGTCAAGGACGCCGTGGATTTCAGTATTGTGATGCGTACGGTGGAAAGTTATCTTGCCAGTGAGGGGAGCCAAGGAGGTCGGTCGTAAAGTTTCAACAAATAGGGCCGCGCGGCCTGTATAATTGTTTCGTCTACACAGTATATCCTTTAGTTCCGCATGTGTCGAGAAGGTTGTACAAGCCTCTTACTTTTGTGATTTGCCTAAGGTTGGCCATCATATTTTTTGAAGAGTTTCGGAATGGCCCGTGCGCTCTCCTGGCCATCATTCCGCTCCGAGTCCTGCTCATAAGAATCAAGATCAAACCAACAGCAACGTCAATTCTATTGCGCCTAGTGCTTGCGTCGTGTCTCTAAGGGCGACAGCAACCCCCATCTAGTACGGAACAACGGATCCGTTTGCTGTCGGTACCAGTGTCAACGGTACAAGAGAAGTTGGATTATGGAGACTAGAAGTCTAGGACCATGGTGCGTTTTTTTTCTAACTCTTTCCGCTTTTCAACCATTCGTTTCCCCCTTTGCCTCAACGCTCCGTGGCTCCTCGTTCTTCCCCTTCTTTCCACATTCACCCCGTAAAACGCTGACGAGACACACATAGAAATTGATTGACCTGAATGTCAATACAGTGTACCACTATGGTACAACCTATCTTTCGGCCTATCCACCAACGCGTCAGGGCCGGGCGCCTACAGCTGGTAATGGGCCTTTGGCGTCTGCCCAGGACTAGCTAACGCTACACACCCACACGCTCGCCTGCCGGCACCCCAATCCGCTGAATGGGCCTTTGCCTCCGCTGTAAACACGCCCTCGGCAGGGCCTCTACATTGTACGCAATCGATTCCGTAGTTGAGGAAAGATCCCTACCCCCCTCTGGAAGCCGAAATCGATATGAAGAAGCTATGCCAACTTTCTGAATGCCATGGCTCGTATATCAGCGCACTAATCCTCTCGGAAAGGATATTCAGATGGCCAATCGGGCAGGACATGGATGTGGACGCGTTACAGGTGGAAAGGGACATGATACTCCATCCCAAGTCCTCTCAGTTCACCCTCTCCGCACAGTCGTTTTTGGACCTACGAGAAGCGTTTGGAAATGCATGGCCACTTCTCCCCCCCATGTTGACCCCACCTCTACCAGGCCCCTTCTTTTGAACCCCCACGCGCCGGAATAATTCAGACTCCCGCACGCTGAGCTTCAAACTCCCCTTCCCACCGAGGTTCAGCCTGGACGCTTACCGGTTACCCTTCGCCTTCCCTTCTTCCTCTTCCACCTTCCCCTTCCCTCGCCCTCCCACTCTCCCTCCAATTTCCTCTTCGTACCTCGCCCCAATCACTGCACTTCTGTTCCCTTTTCTCTGACATATACCTCCTTCCTCATCTGCCTTCTCCTTTTGACGCTCACACTCCCCCTTTTTTCATCGCCCTCTTTCTCCCCAGCCTCTTTCTTCTATTCTCACCCTCTTCCTCTTTTGTGCCTTCATCCCTTTCCGCCAATTATCTACCCCAATATCAAACAAACCTGCCCTCTTACACCTTATGCGTCCGTGGGATGGGATGCTAAATACGATTGATGTCGAATGTTCGCCTTGAGGAGATGCACTGCAGCGTCCACGTTCCCTAGTCAAGCAACACGGCCGAGTACAGCTCATGCACCTCCGCCCTTCTCGCAGGACTGTATCACGGTTGAGGCTCTGGGTTTGGGCGCCTCGTTATCTCCAGACAGCGGACACGAAAACAAAACGATCTCACACCCTTCGAAACGCAACGGATGAATCCGACAGTGCCTAAACCCAAGAACACACTATCCCGCCCCTTGTCTCGCCTCCTTGACCTTGACATCATCCCCTCCGACACCGTCTTAACGCCCAAAGAATACCAAGGAGGCAAGCTGTGGTGGTTGCTCAACTATAGTTCCCCATGCAGGACTCTAATGCTTCTTTTGGTGAAGAAGGTACGGAGATTCAAGGCAGTCGCGGAGGGTGATGGATATTGGGAGTGCATACGATCTGGAGGCGGGGGTTAAGTACCTTGGACACGGGAGCTAGGTATCCGCATGGCTTGGACTGGGGTTTCGAATGCGGGGGAGGCGGAGCGAGGACGTGGCTGCGGGCATGCTTCCGTCGGTCGATGTAGGAAGATAGAAGCGGGTTGGGTATGGTGTCAAGCTCAAGCTGATTGGGGTGTCGTCGTGGTTGGTCATTTAAGTACGTGCTTCGTCTTTTCTCATTGGGGTGCGACTGAACTTCATCAGCGTTACGCAGGGATCGCCACGCAGCTCATGTACATGTACAAGGCTCCATCAGTCTATCGTGTTTGCTTGAAAGTTGAGCTCTCGGATTTCTGACCTGAGCTTTACCCTTCCCCCTCTTGGAGGCGTTCCGGAGCCGTTTAATCTGCTGGTCATCAGTGCTTTTCTAACCACTCACATCGACTGCCGGAAGCTATAACATCGTCGGTGGACACGATAACTTATGCAGGTTGGGGTGGAGCGTAGATAGCTGTTTTTATGTAAAATGTAACGATATTGAGTGGTGAAGGGGGCAGACAGGTGGTCACATTCATGGCGGTCCGAATGCCGGTTCGATGACGTCATGTTTTGTCAAGAAAGTCAAGTGACTTCAAGTTTGCTTTCACCATCTACCTCAGATCACTTCAGTAGCGCGAAGGGTCACCGGCACCGGTCATTAATTACAACGCCTCCGCGTTGAACAAAGGTATTAGACTACGTTCAAACTACGTTATTCCCAGATCACTCAACCCTTGACAGTCGCAGAACTCTGCACAGTTCGAGTCCATGGGCAATGCCACCACTGAATCAAGACTCGGATGATGAGATCGTTGTGATCTTTCCGAACAACGGGATCCTGCCATTTGATAACCTGCAGACTGACACGGAGCTCAATGAGGTTTATGGGCTGGTTCCGCCATTTGACATGGGCGGTTACTCTAACCAATCGTTTGGAAACAGTGAGTTATCAGGCGAAGATTCGGAAATGTGGATCATACTCATCTCCGTGCCCCATCTCAGGCAATTGGTTCGCAGGTGCAATAAAACGGCATCGAACGTTAGAGATGAAGGCTTCAAGGACCGGCGTATCCCTAGACATATCCCGCGCTCTGGACCTTCCCGTTGAACTTCTCCTCGAGGTTTGTCCAGAACTCAGCATCTTGCCATCAAGCGACTGAGCCACGTACCAATTAGATCTTTGAATTCCTTCACCCTATCGACCTTTATTCTGTTGTGCGCTCATCGAAGAAACTGAGGGCCATTCTCCTGAATCGGCGGGCATCGGCTGTGTGGAAGGAGGCGTTTAGGGACTCTGCTGATGTTCTGCCGCCGTGTCCTCAGGATGTGTCTGAACCCCAATGGGCTTCGATGTTGTTTGGCCCGGCGACGTGTGATGTAGGCTGTTTCATCCTTTGAGAATCACATTGGTATTGATCAACGGCGTAGGATTGTGGAAGGAAGGGTGCCATGATCGATTTTCACCTACAATGGCGGCTTTGTCAGTTCTGCATGGTAAGCAAATATAAATATTACGAGCTGTGATGATTCCAATTTACTGGAGGGTCCTTCTGAATTATACAGGATGCCATGTATGTCGACAGGTCTACCCTTGATCCTGATGGATCTTGGAGCGAAAATCCTGATGTAAATGTCCTTTGGAAGTGCATCCCATCCACTTACCACCAAGGTCCATTTCTTCATTAAGTTTGATAAGATTGCTTTGACCGACTGCCCAAACTAGACCCTTTATTTTACCCAACTGAGTTGAAATATGACGAAGAGCCCAAATATTTGATGCGGGATATCTGGAAGATGAATGTGAAGTTTTCCACTTTTATCTCGGATCTCGAAACTCCTGGGGTAGAAGAAGCGTTTGAGGAATTTCAGCGCTTTGTAATCGACAAAGCGAGTCGTCGCCTTGAAGTAAAATACGCTCGTCCTTGTCAAAATCGTTGTGTTGATGTCATTGTACAGGATGCAAAGAAGGCCAACGCGTATATGGTGCGGATGGCCACACAGGTTTCGGAAGAACAGGCGGAACAGATGAAAAGATTGATTGCTCAGTAAACATATTTTTGGCATCTTCCTCTCAGAGATGTTGACGACGCACTTTATCCCTAGCCATACTTTTGTCCTTTTACGACGCGGCCACGATCAAGTGGATCTAAATTTTGCATCAGCCGAGCTTCTTGGTCGATATTCGTACAGTGAAAGATTCAAGGTCAATTACGGTTGTAAGCTTATCTCTTCACGATTTATCCTCCTTCTAAAAGTTGGACAAAGCTTTTAAAAAACTTGCTCTTGACGTCTTATACATTTCCGAGGCCCACAAGGTTCGAAGGTTGGCAGAACATCGACGGTTATTGGTCGTCGCAAGAAAGAAGTTGGTGAATGACCTATATATCACTCACCAAAGGACACTTCCTCCCATTTCGTGGTCACATTTACCAAATGAGGCTGTGTTCTTGGAGGAAAGTCCATTTGCGGTTTTCATTGCTTCGGAATCAAACGAAATTGGACAGCTGCCAGAAGGGTCGGTGCAATCTGACCTGGTACCTTTCCTCAGTTCTTGGATGCAAGCCCGAGAAAGCGAAATCTACGCCAATCCCTACGCTAGGATGGCATCACCAAATAACACGAATTTGGAACTCGCCGTCAATGTTTTCGTCTGTCCCATATGCGATATTGTCGGGACGACACGCCACACTTCGGTCTTGATCGGCTTGAAAGACCTGCGCTCTCACTTTAGATGCCTTGAATCACCGGACGCGCTCAACTTCAACTTTAGCTTTGAGGGACTAGCTTGCGTGCTCACATTAGTTGGTCTTTTGGATATGGACCCGGCAACGGCAACTGTGGATGATCTAGACGCAAGGGACGCTCGGTTTTTCTGTGAGACTTGCGAAATATCACGGAATGGGGGGGTCTCTGGCAAACAGGCTTTGACATGGCGGGAATGTGTAAGTCGTACAATTCCGACGCTGTCCAAAATTAATGTGAGGCTGCATAGATCTCTCATGTTAACGATCGGAAATTGTTGCCAGACGGGGGAGGCCATCGCCTTGCATCTTGGGCGCTTCTAACGACAGAGGCAACGGAATCTATCAGAAGACGTGAACAACCCTACCCGAATCCCGGGGACCATATCTGGTGTTGTAACCACTGTCCTGAACACTACGACGACGCCACGACAAAGACAAAGGCACTCCGCCATGCAACGGAAGAGTGCGTATCCCTCAATTTTCATGGGAAAACAAACATTTTATGTGCTCAACTTGAAGGCATTCCATTGACCGGCCTAGCGTCAACGTTGATGTAATATACGACAGACGACATTTGATCCCTCCCCGAAAGCCTATTTGTGTCGGATACGATCCACCAGAGATTTATCAATGTGGAAAATGCCCAGACACGATCAACCGTCTCTGGCAGATCGACCGTCTCAAACGTCATTTGCTCGATAAGTAAGTTTAGAATGACTGCCTGCTTATAAATTGATAACTAACTGTCGTTCCGAAGACATCAACTTACGAACCCAGGTCCGAGTGACTGGAGAGTGGTGAAAATCGTAGAGAAGGCTTGTAAGACAACGGCGGTCAGGCTCAAAGTCCATCGTAAATGGGAAAGCAGAATGAAGAGGCTCGGTTTGGAACGCGATACACTTGGCTGACGGGAGACTGTAAGATTTTAGAACTTTGGTGGACTGTTGTTGTACCCTCCTCAAATCCCTCTGTACCTAGGAAGATAATTTTTGTCACGGTAAAGCCCTATGAATCCATTGTACCGGATCCTATATAGTGCAAATCCACCTTCATTCCCTGTGCCCTCAACGACTCCACCTGGGCAAGGCCAACGATCTCATCGATACTCTCATCATAGCTGTGAACCGCAACTGATTTGAGTTGAGGGACATCACCTGTACCGCCAACATTATACCTCGCGTCAAGCATATTTAAAAACGCGTGGCTATCAAGCGTAATAGGACCGACATATCGGAGGGATACGAGGTTCGGCAGAAGACGTCGTGAACTTGAACCCGAATGCACGGTTGCAAGTGCAGGTGAGCGGAGTGCATCTATGGCTATATTGGAAAGTGAAGGGGCATGCTGTTGGAATAACACCTGGTATATGGTCAAGTATTCCATGCATCTCGAGGACTTTGTAGATAGATCGAGATTGATGGATTAATAAGTCCGAGAACATCACCGAACAATTTACATGTATCTAGTAATTAGTAGTATATTCTAGTAGTTACATTTTGTAGTATATAAGCAGTACTTTACACTCCCACTGCTTGTCCAACGGACTCCGATGGACTTTCATCGGACCCTGCCATTTCCGATGGACTCAGTGGACAGTCCGTCGGAAGACCGTCGGAGTCCGTTGGACATGACTGGATTCCGCTGCAAGTCCAGGCAAAGTCCAGTGAAAGTCCACTCAAACTACTTAGAAGTAAGAAATGGTTGGACTGGCCGGAATTCTGTGTCCGTTGGACATTTGCTGGACTTCCGTTGGATTTCCAATGGACAGAGGCAGAAACCATCATAATTGCTAAGTTCTCAGTCTGCTGGACTTCCACTGGACTTCCAATGGACTTTCAATGGACTTCTAAGCAAAAAAGGCACAACTTCCAACAGACTTTCAGTGTCCAGTCTGCAATTCTTATAAGTAAATCTAAACAAGTCAGGCCCTGGTCAGACCTTCTGCTAAATTCCTTAAGACATTGACATTTCAAAAACAAAGTATATTTTATACCTACATAAATTTATTTTACTACATTCTATGTTACAGAGAAGGGGGAGGGGGT